>NW_026557163.1:0-27205 GCF_029017545.1 Prosopis cineraria | reverse complement strand
TTTATAGAGTATTATTCTCCTGACATTCTAGTTCCCATATTACTTACGAGTATTATGGTTCCCAAATCACTAGCTCTTAGGGAGCCAATGTCATTGATTTCAAAAGTGTATGGTTCTATGACTCTACTAAAGCACCAATCTCTAGAATATGATCTTTAGGTATTTTGGTCCCAATCACCTTTGAATATTTGGTTCTTAGATCACTAGCTTTTAAGGATCCTAGGTCATTGATTCCAGGGTGCGTCATTCCATAACCCTATTAAATCGCCAATCTCTAAAGTGTAGTTGATATGCACTAATCACTTAAGCACTCAAATTAAACTAAGAAATACTCTAATATGTATAGAGAGCAACCTAGGTCGAATCTCTTACGAAATTGATTAAAATTAAGACCTTAATTATTTATATTTATCAAGAACTGTAATAATTTGATTTGGTTTAATTGATTAGGCATTAAACAGGCAAAGGTTAAATGAAAACTAATTTTTTTTGTATTTTTAAGATTTTGGACAAATTTGAAAAATGGTTGAAATATGTGACTAAAATGCAAAACAATGATCTTCCTAGGCACATAAGCTCCCTCTTATCCTTGCTCTATCTAAATAATTCCCTCTTAACTTCAATTGGTTTAAAATACATTCTAGTAACCATTATGACTTAACGCTCTTAGGTTCTTTAGATTAACTGGGACCCTCAATTAACCTTTAAAACTAATTATGCTTAAAGAAATCCAATTGACTATGAAGTTAATTGCCAATTTCAGCCCTTGCCTTAACCAAGTGAGACCTCAATTAATTAGGAAAAATGACTAGCTAACTCTAAGTGTGCTTAATGCATAACCATGACTCATAAGCTCACTAAAGGTGACTAGAAATTAAATGCAATAAGGGATTGATTAAAATTAGATTTGGATAGCACCAAAATCACTATGACTACACCTCAATTAGAAAATAAACAATATAATAATATCATACAAATTCAACCAAGTATCATAAAATTCAATTCCAACAACCATCATCATTACAATGTCACATGCATCAAAACTCAAGGAATTAAACAAGATATAAGGGATAAGAGAAACTTTCCAAATTCAAGAGGTCAAAGAGAGTTTATCCATGCATCTTAAGAAGAGAAGACAAGTCTAGCCACTCCTCATTAGCATCCCCATACGCTCTTCTTATTGACCAACTTTGAAAACTATCATAGATGAAGATCGTGAGATTTGGCTAAGATAGAAATGGAGTGGATGATGAATTTTTTATGGGTTACAGTATGGATTATTAAGGAGTTTAATGATGAGTTTAGATAGTGAAATAGAGGGTTTTACGGTGGATAAATATCCTTATTCATCTAGACTAAATTTCAAAATTCAAAAATTGCTCTCTCTCAAAGCATTGGTCTCTCTTTATGAGTATTGTACAATTGTCACCAATGTGATGATCAGTAAGTAGTAGTTTTTCATCATGAGAGTGAGTGTTTTTTGCCACCTACTATGGTAGAGATCATTGCTAGAGTGTTTGTGAGTTTGTGTTCTTCATTTTTCTTTATTCCAAACTTTCTTTCTCTTTGACCTAAGTTGAAAATTTTAAGGGCTCTTTGTTTTTTCTATAGACGAAGGTGAATCATCTAGAAATCTTTGTCTATGAAAAAATGCTCTAGGGAGCTTTAATTAGGAAAATCTTCTTTAAGCAAAAATAGAATCACACATTTGTGGTTTATATGGTTCAAAATGGTTAGGGTTTAAAGGAAGGAGGAGATGTTGATACTCGAAGCTAGGGACCCAAATACTTTCATTTTCATATTCAAAACAATTAAGAACAAGGAGCATATTCTACAAGGATGACCCTGGTTAGTCCATACTTGCATGATGAACTTACACACTTGGAATGAATATATGCCTATAGTTGATGTTGACTTTAATCGAGTTCTTTTTGGGCACAATTCCACAATCTACCTACTGCTGCTTTATGTTTAGAAAATATTATTCAAATGGGTGCTCAAGTGGGGGATATGTATGGATTGAACATCTTGAACCAAATGGATACATTTTCAAAATTTCCTTTGGGTTCACATTTTGATTAATATTAGAAAACTCTTCTACCTAGATTCTGGTCTTCAAAACCAAATCATTTAGAGTTTTGCATCATTATAAAATATGAACAATTGTAAAGTTGTTTCTTTAGTTGTGGTGTGATTAGACATAATAGTAGGCTATGTAAAAATCCATCCCCTTTTTCAAGTGAAGAAGATAAAAAGTATGGGTATGGATCTTGGCTCTTTGCCTCTACGGCCAAACTTGTTGATGCAACTTTAGTTCATTACAAGAAAGAATGGTCTGAAAAGAATAGCTAGTCGAGAATAGTGATGCATGGGCAACAAGATTTCAATAAGATCATCATAGATGAAGGAAGAAGCAGGTATACAAATAGTCTAAGGCATCCCTCTGATACGCACTAGTGTAAGGGCCATGACACTGAAGATGGTGCAGCACAGGGTCACATGACCAAACAAGGATAAAGTTTAGCTTTTCTCCATTTAGGCTTCACATAATCAACATCTCACTTCTAATAGATCTACACCTACTCTCATAAATTTTTTTCTTGATAATAGGCCTCCTTCCATTATCTCTTTCCCACCAAAGACTACTTCTTCTCAATGAACCTAAAGTTCTATTACCCTGTACAGAAGAATCAAAATTCTATGTAGCCCATTTAAAAATACCTCTTTTCCCCAAGAGGAAGACTCTGTGTATTCTAAGGCTTTAGTACCTTACATTCCTGTTTCCCTATTGACTAAAGTTTTTATTAAACTTAAACATGTGGATTTGGAGAGAGATTCTAAAGTCATCAATTTATCACATTAAACTAAGCAAAGAAGTCTTTTTTCTGAGAGTGTTGAGCTCGAAACTACCTCTCCTCAACTAGTTTCCACCTCTAAGATGGAGAAACAAAAACTCAAATGCTCCAATTACAATTCCTGTAAGGCGAGAAACAAGACAATCACTTCTACAAAAGGAGATAAAGACACTTTGAAAGATGAAGGTAACCTTGTTAATGTCTTAATTGCTGTTGAGATTAACTTACCAGATGATTATTTCATATTTAATTCTAGAATTGATGACTCTATTTCTTCTACACTTGATGAAGGCTCTGATGGCTTAAAGCTACTAGGGAGCCATAAATCTTCTTTCGTGGAACTACTAAGGAATTGCAAAGCCCTTAGCAGTCCAAAACCTTAAAAAGGTAATTTTCAAGAATAAGCCAGTTGTTGTCTTCCTAATGGAAATAACAGGGCACCCTACCTTAACCAAATTAAGAGAAGATGTGGTCTAAGATACTCGTGTTATGTTGACTCTTTTAGACTTTCTAAGTCTTGCCCTCTGGTGGATTGATGATATTCAGGTTTAAATTCTCTTTTCTTGTAAAAAAATACATCAATGTGGCTCTATTTTCTTCTGTAGGGGAGGTTCCTTCTTTTGTCTCCTTTATCTATAGACCCCTTATTGAAGTGAATAAATGACAGGTATGGAATGAAATTAGGAATTAGGCTAAAGGGGGTGAAAGAATCATGGTTTTGTCTAGGAGATTTCAATGATTTCTTCTCATTATCTGAAAAGATAGGGGGAATCTTCAAGCTATTCATCGAATCTTGAACTTTTAAATTTTTGTTGCAAATTATGGGCTTCTCGATTTAGAAACAAAAAGGTCCAAATTTACTTGGTGTAATCAAAGGGTTAATGAAGAGTGTGTTAAGGAACGTATTGATAAAGCCATAACCAATTCAACATATCATGAATAGTTTTTAAATTCTTTAGCTGTTCATATTGACTCTGTCACTTTAGATCACTACTTTTTAATTGTTTTTCTATGTTACCAAAACAAGAAAACTCCGTGGTCTTTCAAATATGAGATTAGTTGGGCCTCCCACCCTGATTTCTAGAAGATTATCCAAAAAAACATGGTTAATTAAAAACCCCTCCTCTTAGTTAGTACCTCAATTTGTGAATTGCACTAAAAGATGTAGTAGAGAATTAATTGCTTACAGCAAGAAAGCCTTTCCAATTTCCAAATAATAGAAAGGTGATTAAGAGAGTTCTCAAATAGATTGAAGACTTAAAGGAAGGAATTTTTATTGCTAAAAAGTAAAAACATGGTTTATAGCCTAACAAAAGAACTTGAGAAGCCATGGAAATAAGAGGAAACTTATTGGTGGAAATGGTCCCAAGTTAATTCAATCTCTTTAGGGGATTTGAAAATTTAGTTTTTCACAATTTAACAAAGATAAGAAGGCAAAGAAATCAAATGGTCAAACTTTGAGATAGCTTAGGCTATTGGTGTTAGACAAACTAATAAATTGTTCTTTTAATTTCTAATTTTTATTAGAATCTTTTACTAGAAGCCAAATAAGAGATCTTAACTTGGTTCTAAGCTATGTTCATCCTTGCATTTCTACATCACAGAATGAATGGTTGGTCTCTCTTATCTCTAAAGAAGAGGTCAAACAAGCAACTTTTCAATTAGGTGCTACAAAAGCACTGAGACCAAATGGATTCAATGGCCATTTTTATCAGTCTTCTTAAGAAGAGGTCTTAGGTAAACTAATTGCTCAAATTCATCTGGATAAGGTAGTGAGGTGGGGAGACCCGCTCTCTCCTTATCTATTTATTATTGTAAATGACACAATTTTGTTCTTTCATGCTGATAGAAATAATTGTAGAATCATCAAAGAGCTCCTCCAATCCTATTGCAATGCATCAGGAAATTACCTTGGTCTACCTATTTTGTGAGGTCATTTAAAAGTGGTAGCACTTATGGATATGGTAAGGAAGAAAGTGCATAATTGGAAAAGCAAATTCCTAACTTTTGCTAGTCGAGAAATCATGATTGAAAACAACATGCATTGGAAAGCTTGGGACAAGCTTTGTGCTCCTAAATATTAAGGGGGACCTGGTTTTTTTTGATTTTATGAATTTCAATGATGTGTTGCTTACCCAAACTACCTAGCATTTATTGAATAACCCTCAATAACAATGGGTCCTAATCCTTAAAGCAGTGTATTTTCTATATTGTTCGTTCTTGCAAGCTAACCATAGTCTTAAAGCTTCTTAGGTAGCAAGCAGCATTTTAGCTAGAAGAGATTTACTTTTTAAAGATGTTTGTTATAGGGTGGGATTTGGTAGCAATACTAGTGTTTGGACTAATCCATAGACTAATCCATGAAGTTGTTCTTATCACACCCCAATACTAAAAGTATGATCAGCATGGAATATGAGAAATTTAAGCTAAAATATCAATATATAGAAGTTATATATAATAATAAAGTTTGTAAAGTTTTAAATGTTTTGTATAAATTTTGACAATGTCTTCCTAATAATTTGGACCTCCCAAAATCTCCCACAACAAAACCTATCAACAAGACTAGCAAGGAGACTAGCTCTATTTCAACAGTTTACATAATAACAAGATAGACTAGGGCCTAACTATGGTATACATGGAGCACTAACTTATAATTTATAAAATATAGTAGAAGGCTTCACTAAAAAGAATAATTACCATATGCTTCCTCTTTCCAAAAAGTAATAGGGTTCCTCAACAATCCATAGGAAGAGCAGGTCAAGTACAATATTTGATATTAAAGAAATTTTTAGTAAGTAGCATTCCAATCAAAATTATAATAAAAAAATATAAAGATAATAAATAATAAATTTAACTTTAAATGACTTAAGGAAATAATGAATTATATCTTTAAGCTGGAAATAATTAATGATTTTTCTCAATAATATGATCGTGAAATTAAACAATGCCAATATAATCAAATATATATGTATAAAAAATCTTTACTGCTCATAAAATATAAGATTTTCAATAATAGTGTAGTTTGATAAAGTACTTTTAGAGAATTACTAGAGAAATGATAAATTTTAATTTAAAATTTAAAAGGGCTTTATCAGAATGAATAACAAGTGTGGATACACAGTACACAAGGGTAAATAATTAATCAAGCATGGATATACAGTCCACAAGGGTAAGCAACTAGTCAAACATGGCCGAAAGCCATGAAACAAGCGCAAGCATAAAGCTTATGAAAACAACCATGAATATGATACCCACAAATAACCATCCCTTTGTTTTACATGTATTAGCTTACGCATGGGGCTAGCATCTTCTACAAACACCCTGTTAGTTAGGTGTATCATGGAGCGCCAATGACTAACGGAACTACCGTTGGCATTCAGTGTTTTGAACTCAATCTCCCTCATTAAAATCAAGCATATATGGAGTAAGAAAAATAACTTCAAAATCTTCACTAGCGAATACTATCCAACTATTATTTTTCCATTACCTAAATAATTTATCATTTTCTCCATACATGAATCATTGCATTTTATTTCAATGTAGAATTAAATAATTAAGCCGCTTATGAAAAATAATACCAGTTATTGTATATATTCTTCAATCATTACTTATCAATAATATAAATCCTTAATAAAATTAACACATATTCATAAATAAAACAATTATAAAAAAAGATTTACATGAATGTTTTTGCAATTTATAACAAATAATAGTAAAATTTAAATAAAGGGATTTTATAAACATTCTACCAAAAATTAATTTAAAACGCTACCCACTCACCTAAAAATTTTAAAAAACCTTATATTCAGGTTCCCTCAATTTCTTGCTTACTCTGATGATGCCCCCAAATTAATCTATCACATAACCCAACAATTCTTGTGTCATTATAAATTTTTTTCTTTCTTTAACAATAAAGTTAAATTAATATTTAAGCTCTTCAATAACCCTTTATATGCCTCATTAACCCATTAAAAATTAATTGAACCCACCAATAACTTCTATCAAGTAGCTCAAAATACTTGGTAGCATTCCATTTCTACCATTGACATAACCTTTATTTCAAACTTAACAAAATCTTAATAATTACTCTTTTGTCTAATAATTTTCCTCTAGGTGTTGTATAATTCCAATAGGTAGATCAAATTACTCTTTGTATGAAGACATATATTTCCTAAATTTGCTTATATAATTCCTCTACGCTCTACTATTAAAATTAACTATCTTATTTTCACCAATTTCTTTTTTCAATCATTCCTACAAGCATTATATAAGAACATTTACAATTATTTAAATTATGTGGCAAGCATCCAAGCAAAATCAATAACTTCCAACATTTGGTTTCTTCACCAAATTTTCAGCTCAACATCACCATAAAAAATTTCCAGCATGACCCAAAACATCACTTTAATCCTAACTAAAAAAAATGTCTCAACAACAATGATAAACAGGGATTACATCGATCAGCTGGAGAAAGAAGGCTATGATTCGGTGGGGCTGTATAATCTGAAGAGGAAAGAAAGAAAACAACATCTTACCTCAACAAAGCTCAGTGGCAACAAACATAAATTAGCCACTGAACAACGTCGAAGAAGAAGATAAGGGTTCCAATCTGTCATACACACAAAAAGGAAGAGATTGTAATTTCAGCCAACAATAAAAGCATCAGCTACCACATAACACACACAGGACTTCGACAGTAGGGAAGGAAGAAAGGAGAAAAACTGACCACTCGTATATGCACCTCCATTCACCACAAAACAGAGCAATAAAAGTAAGGAAGATATTCAACCTCTCCATCTCACAAAGACGAACCGAGACAGAGAAGAGGAAGTAGGTAGCAGCAAAGATAGCGACCCGATGGCAACCTCTTGTCGACAAAGAATAGCACGATGACAGTGAAAGAGAATCAGCAACCCAACTCACTGTGGCTGGCGAACGTGAATGAGAACAATGACAACGGACGAAGCAACAACAGTGAAAATAGACACCCAATTGACAGTGAGCTACAGACGTTGATAAGAGTCAGAGATGAACCGACTATGAAGGTCTAGAGAAGTGTACAATGGCGGTAAAGGAAAGGAAATGAGATGCTCTGTTTTCTTCACATGAAAGAAATAGTTTCTGATCAAAAGAAGGATTGGAAAAAATTGCAAAAAAAAGCACGAGAAAATCACAAGAAAAGGCACAAAAAAATTATAAGAAAGAACACGAGATTTTTCTAAAATTTTAAAACTGAACTTTTGCTCAAAAATATTTGGATGCTGGATTCTTAAAAAAATTTCTAACATAAATTCTTATAAACTATCCATTTCTACTTTGCTATAAAATTATTTAAATAGAATATTCATTAAGAGAAAAAATTTTGTTCAATTTAAAATTTAAGGTCATTACAGTTCTATATTATAACCCTTCAATTTTTTAGATCAAATTCTATCACATCAAACACATGCTTTTAGAATATATTTGCAATCAAGTTACGGCTAGATTCAATTACAGTAAAATCCAATTCTTTGTTGAGTGACATAGTAGAAAAGATGCAAAGTAAGTATTATAAGTGTTAGGAAAAGCCAAAAAACATCAGTCTATTATTGGTGATAGTGGTGATTCTTGATCCTAAATACATATTTTCATATGTTGAAGGTGCTTTTAAACATTTTATTGGCGATTGCACAAAGAGAGAATTGACATAAAAGAAGATTACAAGGCTCTTGTATTGCTTAGTTAATAGGTACTCAGTAGTAATTGCAGTTAGTGGTAGTAAACCATCTAAACTGTTATAGAGGTAGGGCAGGTCAAGTTCCTCTACCTTCTAAAAAGAATTATTGATGTGGCAGTGCAAGATACTTAGCCACTGCAATGAGTATAAGCATCCAAAGAAACCAATTTCAAAGGTAGAAAAATATGTAAATGCAAAAAGTTAGTTCTATAATGATAAGTTTAACATTTTGGCATGGTAGAAAGTGAATTCTTTCAAGTATAAAGTTTTGAGTTTAATTGTATGTGATTTGTTAACTCTACATGTCTCTACAGTGTCTTTAGAATCTGCTTTTAGTATTAGGGGTTAGGTGATAGATACTTTCAAAAGTTCCTTATCTTCAAAAATGACCAAGGCACTCATTTGCACCCAAAATTAGCTATCATCAACATCATGCACCCTACTAGAAGAGATTGATGTTGATTATTTTGATGAGATTTTTCATGCCATTAATGGTAATTTGAATTTTAAATAACCTATTTGATTTGTATTCTCCTTCACATTTTCCCCATATTATAATATATATATATATATATATTATTGCTTATTTATCTAACTGTTTTAATTTATTTTGTAGAAGAAGAGTCAATAGCTCAATCTTCTGCCATATCAAGTGATGAAGATAAAGATTAATGACTAATGGAGATCCAAAAAATATTGACAAACATTCCTAATTCCTCACTTGATCTTCTATGTTTGTGTTATGTTGTGTGGGTGCTTTTTTATGTTTAAATTTTATTGTGTTTCGTAACTTTACTTGTAATACAGTTTCAATTTACGACTTGTTTGAAGTTGTATATATTTGGTGTTTAAACTTTTAGAATGATGTTACTTATGGAGTTATGATGCTTTTTGAATTTCTAGATTTGTGGTGGCCTTATGGGATGTGATGTGATGTGAGGAATATTAAATGATAAGTTTAATGCACTAAAATTATGAATGACTATTTGGGAATTGGAATTATCGATCCTTCTAGTTATTTATTATTAAATTATTGATCTTTTATTAACAGGTTTAAACTTTTAGAATGAGACTACTTATGTTAAAATTGAAATGCGATGAAAAACACATGTTTCTATAATTTTTTAAACTAAAAAAACAAGTGTAGTAGGCTAAATGAATTGCCCAGACCCACCCAAACCCATTTCCACTTGTTTTAAAATGGATGAAAATGGATTCATGCAAGTACGGGCAAGTGGCTACCCATTCAGCCAAAAAGGGGCGGGTGATTGATAAGGTCACAAGTGGCCTGTACCCATCCGTGTTTAGCTCTCTTTGAAATGAGGAATAAATTTTCAATAAAATTGTGGACAAAAAAAAGAGAAAACCTTCATGTGATATGGGGGGAAGATTATGTTAAAACCGCGCGTTTGAAGGGGTTTTTCAAATTTGGTATTGATTTTTCTTTAAGAAAAAAAAAGACATTCTTCACTTAATGATTCGAGTTTGAATCTTTTTCTTCTTTGAGTTTGAATCTGATTTTATGTTAGAATGTTCTGATTTGAATACAGGAAAAGATAAAGAATAGAATGTTGTTTTGAACTAGTTTGGTTCCATTAATCAAACCGACTAAAATTGAATCATGCATGGCCGCAAACAGGCAAACACTACCCCTGAACCCTCTAATTTATCCTTTTGAATTTGCCATTGCATGCGTTAATTTTTCTAACAACTGATAAAAAAATATTAACTGAAATGGAGATTAATATAATAATAATAATAATAAGAATAATAATGTAAATATAATAAAAATTTCATCCACCAATAAGAAGGGACTAATGATCTTTTACCATTTGATGACCAATGTTCGACTTTTAAGAAAGGTGTCCAATTAACTGTCGGACTGTGTTTACAAATAGAATTGACTCTAATAAAACAAAAACATGTATGTAAAAAAAGAAAATTACATCTAAATCTAATCGAAGAAACTAGATTAATTAACATGCTTTCCCTCATACATGAGATACGTCAAAGTGGCTTAACAACACCCTTTTTGAATTTCTCAACCAAAGTGATAAAACTATTGTAAGAAGAACCACCGGGTAAAGTAGCAGCCTGAGCTCTGAGTTTCCACTCCAAAGCTTTCTCTCTCATCTTCTTCCCTCTCTCTCCCTCCATAAGCTCTCTGACAAGCCTCTCAACTTTCTCTCTCTTAACCACACCCTCCTCCATCTCCAGCCCTATCCCCCACCTCTTGCAAGCATAGAAACAGTTCATCTGCTGCTCTGCGAAGAACGGCCAACACACCAGAGGCACACCTTCACTGATACTCTCCAACATCGAGTTCCACCCACAGTGACTCAGAAACCCTCCCACTGACCCGTGGCCCAGCACTTTCTCTTGTGGACACCATCCCACGATCATGAATCTTCCTTCAGCTTTCTTCTTCAACTCTTCTTCTGATAACACTTCTTTACTTCCTTCCACGAGATTAGGTCGAATCACCCATAAGAAACTGTAGTTACTGTTAGCGAATCCCCATGCAAACTCTCGAAGTTGATTAGTGTTCATGGTGACCAAGCTTCCGAAGTTGACGTAAACCACTGATTGTTTCTCTCTCGAGTCTAGCCACTGTAAGCACTTGGATTCTGAGTTCCACAGGTTCAAGTCGATCGTGGAGTCGTTGTCGTCGTGGTTGCGAAGGAGCAGTGGTAAGGGGCCGATGGGGTAGAGATGGGGGTAGGTGGATCTGATGGCGTCTAGGGTATCTGATTCAAGGGCTTGGAAGGTGTTGAGGATGACGCCGTTGGCTTTAACGGCGTTGGCCACACTGTCTCTGTTGTAGTTGAACATTGTATCAGAAGGATCAGTAGTTCTGAAGAATGTGGGAATCTCTCTCAGTCTGATTCCTCTCATGGCTGGAATCCAATCTATTTCTGTGTCCAGATAGCCATCGTGTAGATTCTTCTCATCTACCATCCAAACAATTAATTGGGGTTGAAACTTAATAATTTCAGATAAAATGCCAAAATATATTAAGTGGTCCTCTCTCTCTCTCTCTCTCTCCATGTATATATAATACTCTTTTTTTTGTGGGTCAAATAATTCTACATTTTTATCGCGATTTGAATTGTATTTAAATATTATGTAATTCTGTAATTTATCAAAGTGTATTTGTTTTCTTGTTAATAGTACGTATTTATTCACTTTCTAAAAAAAGAATGATAGTCCACCAAAAAAAAAAAAAAAAACAAGAAGAGTGACAGCTATCACTATCCGTTTATGTTGGGACGGTTTCTCCCTCCCACTTACACTTGTATTGTATGGACAGGTAAGTTTGATTAAAAAAATAAAGCTAAAGTAATTTAAAAAAAAAACTGTTTATATGTAAATATGATTATACGAGTGCAGGAGGGAGAAACCAGTTGTGTAAATTTAGCACATGTTAGTCCTTTCTTTCAAATAAGATATTTGGAAGAACTCATACCAATTATTACAAAAGTTGAGCAGTTTACTTCTTTATAAAAACCTACATCATATATATATATATATATATATTAATTTAATTTTTTTTCAAAAAAATTTGAAGATATATGTTCTAGCAATCACTATACAATTACATATATGTATATATGAACATGTATTAAAAATATGAAGTTTTTCATATTATTTAGGGTTAAAGAACAAAAATATCTATAAAATTTATTTTTTCAAAGGCACCCAATATCATTCAATGAAGAGTAGTGCAAAAGTATTCGAAGTGTTGATGAAGTGGGTACAAAGGTGTACATTAGTCAAATTTAACAATTTGGGCATTTTTGCTCCCACTCCATCAATATTATAGGCACTTTTGTACCATCCTTTACTTAAGAATACTTGGTGCTCCTAATAAAAAGTTCACAAGTATTTTTTCCCTTTAATCCTATTATTTATTTTTTTTCTTATATTTAATATAATGTATGAATAATCTGATTTTTCGCACTTCTAAAAAAATTAACCTATTATTTATGTTTTTTTCTTATATTTAATATAATCTATGCATAATCTGATTTTTCACACTTCTTAAAAAAAATAAATACTATATAATTACATGTAACTTATTCATTAATTTTTTTTAATTTTAAAAATTTATTATAGTATAAAAAACCTTAAACAACCTATATATATATATATATATATATATTATGGTTAAAGATTATTTTTATTTTTAAACTGTATACGAAAGTTCACAAATGACCTTAAATTCAACTTGAGGTCAATTTTATCTATCAATCTCAAAATTTTGCTTTTTCCATGCCCTAACATTAATTATCTATTAGTGGGGCTCACATGAATTATTTAAATATTTTTTAATAATAAAATATAATGATGTTACCTACTTTATATTTTTTATTATATTTTTTAGATTAAAAATTTAAAATGCCTCTCAACTAAACAAAAATGGTCAAAATTGTCCTTAAAGTTAAGAAAGAGTCATCTATATCTATTGACCATTAAGATTTTTTATTCCATTAGCATACCATCTATTATGTTGATTTTCACCATTAGTAGGTCACATTTGCATTTTTTAATATTTTTAGTTGGTCCTATATTTTATTTTTTTATAATTTTAAAAAAGCACACCTCTCTCTCCCCCCTCTCTCTCTCCTTACTCTTCCTCTCTCCTCTCTCTCCTACTTTCATTCCCTCTCTCATTCGCTCATTCTCAGATTGAAGCAAGTGGAGTAGCGGCAGCAAAGCACCTAACATGCTAATTGCAATCTTGTTATTGTTGTGAATGGCCAAGCTCAAAAAATCTTATTCTTGTAATGGTTGGCAAAGTTCTAATCATTTAACAATGGCAAATTTGAGGGCAAGGTTAAAAATTATGGTAAAAAAAAGGGCTTGGAGCCATCAAAAAGCTGTGGAGTGAAGTTTAACTTTTTACAAATTTGAACAATGACTTGCTCAAATGTATGACTTAAGGAGACCAATTAAAAATGTTAAAAAATAGTGAAACCCATTAAAAATATTAAAAAATAAATATGGGCCCCACTAATCATAAAATTAGATGAAATAAACAACAAGGCGATGGAATAAAAAAATCTTAGTAGTTGAATAATATAAATGACTCTTTCCTGGAGCAATCCTAACTCTTTTCACTTAATTGACAGATATTTTAGACCTTTAACCCAATATAAAAATTGGTGGAACCACTAAAAATATTAAAAATTCAAATGTAAGTCTCACTAACAATGAAATTTAACAAAATAGATGGCAGAGTAATGAAGTAAAAAATCTTTATGGTTGAGAGATATAAATAACATTTTCTTAACTTTATGAATAATCTTAATCCTTTCTATATAGTTGAGGGACATTTTAGGTTTTTAACTCTATATATTAATATTCAAAAATTTGGCCTCCCGGCTTCCATCTGGTTCCGCCCCAGTTTTCATGTAATTAGAATTTTTTTAAAAAATTAAAATAATTTTAATTAATTTCTTAAATTGATGTCAGTTAAGTAAAGATGATTTCATGATTTCAAAAAAAAAAAAAAGTTAATAATAAGTAAAGATGATTTCAAAGAGCAGTAACAGTAGCACTGGAAATTACATACGGTGAAACCGATCGACAATCTTACGTGCCAGTGTCACAGTTGTCTATGAGGCGATGCAGGCACGTGTTGGGACCATGGGCCCCAATGCCCCATCATCCTAATCTATCAAATGAGGTAAGCCGTATCACCTGCCCGTCTCAGTAAATCGTAAAGTGATATGCCAAGTTTGCCAGCAATAGACGTACACCCCACCATTTTACAGGAGCTCATTACGCTTGAAATAATCTGAATTATTTAAATTTAATTTAGGCAGTTTAAATTTAAATATTTTTTTATTTTTTTAAATAAAAATGTTATAAATTTAATAAATCTAATAATTATTAATATATGCAAGTTATATTTAATCAGGCCGGTCTAAATTTAACATTACTTTCTTTTACAATTTTTATAAATTAACCATACATATTTATTTTGAACTGCTTTGAATTTGATAATACAATAAGCTAAAATTTTTGAATCTAAACAATATAGAGTAAATTTGCATGGTTAATTTATAAAAATTATAAAAAATTAATATTAAATTTGAACCAATCTAATTAAATATGAATAGTATATATTGGAAATTAATAAATTTATTCAAAATTTTATAAATTTTTAATTCAAAAAATAAAAAAATAATATTTAAATTTGAATCATATAGCTTTAACTTAAAGACTTTAAATTATTTTAGAAGTGATGAGCACCTTCACCTGTGCTGGGTATTGAATGTGCTCCCACCATTTTACAGAAGAAATAAAAAGTGAAAGATACACCAAGGTGAAAATAAATCATTTGGTACAGCAAACAGCATTTGATTCGACTGATTTCGAATAAATTAATTTTAAAATGTCAAATTTAAAAATATATTCCATCCATTAGAGGCATTTTTAAGAAATTAAATATTTAAAAATATAAAATATTTTAAATTTTTAAATAAGTAATCATTATTTTTTTAAGTGTCTCTATTAAATAAATTATTTTATATTTATTTTAAAATAAAATAATTTATTAAATAAGGCTAAATATAAAAAAATAAAATTAATTTAAAAATAAGAAATTTATTAAAAATAAATTTAATTAAAAATATCTTAAATTTTTAAACAAAAAGAATGTAATCACGTGAAATAAAAATATAAAATATATTTATAAGCTTATGCAGCGAACTTGCCAAGATACCACATGTGAGGCCGTTGTCAATGAGAAAAATCCAACACAAGTACGGGATATGAATTACTCCCTCCGTTTTCTTATATAAATTTTTTTTATAATTCTTTTATTTTTAAATATAAAAAATTATTAGCATATTTTTTAAAAATTATTATATACTTATTAAATTAAAAAAATAAATATTCTCATTAATTTATTTTAAAAAAATATTTATTTTTTAATGACAATAATTATGAATAAAATTAAAATGTTGTTATATTTTTAATTAAATAATTAATTTTTATTAATTTATATAATTTAATTAAAAATATTTTATATATATAGAGATTGAGGAAGTATTTCCTAACAGCTTGCTATAACACCCTTTTAACATTTCGTGCCATAAATTTTAAAAAAGGAAAAAGAGAAAAAGGTGAACAAAGAGTAGTGGGCGAGTCTGATTTCGGTGCTCAGCAATCAACCACCGTATTCATTATAAGAAAGTGGGTTATCCAGATTTTAATTTAGAAAGTCTAAATTTTTTTAATTTTAATTTTAATTTTATAAAAATAAAATTTATAAATTTTTTTGATAAATATTTTTATCATTAATTTAAATATATCCATCATCAATCTGAACAGTATTAATT
Organism: Prosopis cineraria; assembly: GCF_029017545.1. Lineage (NCBI taxonomy): Eukaryota > Viridiplantae > Streptophyta > Magnoliopsida > Fabales > Fabaceae > Prosopis > Prosopis cineraria. Next base: position 11,285 of record NW_026557163.1, on the reverse strand, counting down.
AAATTTGGATAGTTTAATTTAATGTTATAATTTTTATAAATTAATTATCTAGATGTACTCTGAATAGTCTAAAATTAATATTAAATTTTATCTACAAGGTCTAGATTTAAAGTTTTTATTTTGATTTTATATTATTAAAATAAAAAATTTTAAAAAATTTAATATTGAATTTGTCTTGTTCAAAGTATATTTAATAGTCAATTTATAAAAATTATAATATTAAATTGAATCACTTAGAGTCTCAAATTAAAATAGTACTATCTAGATTGATAATGAATATATTTATCAAAGAAATTTATAAATTTTATTTTTTAAAATTAAAATTAAAAAAATTTGAATCATTCACATTAAAATTTAAATGGGGCAGGTGCTTTTTTATGATAGTGGGCGGAATCCAGTGGATCTCATCCACTTTTGTCTCTCTGCTGCGTGATAATCAATCCGTTGAAGGTAATATTTCAGATTTGTCGAGGGAAGACTTTCGTACCTTTCAATGGGAAAAACCCTCTCTTGTGAAGCTCATCGAAGTTAAGGTAACCCAACATCCCACAACCACTCGGAGTGAACAGCACGAATTCAGGTATACCGAACTCCTCCGCAGCTTTCATCGCAAACCCCACCACCCCATCGCAAACTATGCTGCTCACCGGAGGCACGTCCGGCGAACCACACTGCTGATGCTGCAGCTTGTCTATCAGCTCCCTGAACGAACGCAACCCTTGTACAGGCATCGACCTGCACAGCGCCGGCAGGTCAAGAATCGACCGTTTGTTCTCCGGCGGCAACCCGTCCGAGATGGCCTCGAACTGGAAGCCGGGAACGCCCTTAACGGTATCGGGACCTCTGGAGTTGAGGAGGAGGTTGAAGTTAAAGTGGGTGAGGACGAAGGTGACGTGGCAGCCATGGAGGTGGAGGAGCTTTGCTAGGCTTAGCATTGGGTTGATGTGGCCTTGCAATGGAAGAGGAACACACACCACATGAGGCTTCGCTGATTTTGCTTCCCCCATGGCTTTGGCCACTCAAACCTGATGTCCTAACAGTCATCGCGATCTCCTCACTTATTTATATAGTGATAATCCCCTTAGCTTAATTCCGACATTTTTAGGAGTTATAGACACACACGTTTATTATATTAATTAGTATACAGTAATATGTATGATAAAAATTATATATATTCCATTAATTGCAATATAAAAAAATTATATATATATATATATATATAGTCATAGGAAAAACATAATCTTTGATCCATATAGTTTCATCAAATTTTACTTTTAGTCTCTATATTTTTTTTTTAGTATTTTCAATCTTTTTAGGGATTAAAAATATTAAAAAAACTAAAATTATAGGAACTTGAAAAATAAATGGCACCAAATCTTTTTGAAACTATATGGATTAAAAATACTGAAAAAATTATAAGGATTAAAAACACTAAAAAAACTAAAACTATAAGGACTTAAAAAACAAATGTTACCAAATCTTTTTGAAATTATAGGGATTGAAAACATTGAAAAAAATTGCAGAGATTAAAAACAAAACCTATGAAATTGGACTGATAATTTTTTTCATAATTATATGATAATTTTAACAAGGAATAAATGTAAGTGCATCATTAATTATAAATTGCTATTGTGGTCAAAACTCATCAAGCACCTCCAAGTGTGGTCATATATATCCAAAGTGAAAGAGATAAGATAGAAAGTGTGTATGAATCAGGAGTTAAATTTAGCAAACTGAACTAATATCTCATAATACATATAATAAATTAAGTTTGAATATTCACTAAAAGAGATATCATATTAATTATTTAGTGCTTGATTATATATCAAATGTGATTACCTTTATTAAAAAGACACATGTGAATAATTCAAAAAGAGAGTGTGTTGGGGGGATTTAGGTCTTCATCGATTTTGAGTCTGACTCAAAAATTTAGGATGGAATCAAATGGGACTAGAATTAAAATGGGAGAATTATAATAAATCTTATATAAAAAATTACTTATTTTAAAATTTATTAATAATTAAAATAAAGTCATTTTCAATACATTAATGGTTTTATTATAATTATTAATAAATTTTATAGTAATTAACTTTTTATTTGAAACCTACATGAAATTTTCCAATTAAAATTGAGACGGGACGAGAGACAGGTCGCGAGTTAAGCGTCGAAAAGTCCCATCTCCTGTGCGTGTGGGTTAATAGACGCAAACAAATGTTCATATTATAATAGTAATATACATATATAATAAGAACTATAAAAAATTAAATTATGAGTGATCAGAGTTGTAATAAAGTCTTTCCATTACATACACCGTAAGAAGATTATATATATTGCAATTTAACAAGAAAAAAGTAAATTCCTACAATTGGAATCATCATTCTGGCTTTCTGGGCATCTATATAATAAAAAAATACAAATAAATTGATTGATGTGTTTAAAATTAAATTAATTAATTAACATGCATTGATCTAGTGAAAGTTATAACTGTTTAAATGCAAAATTTTGAATTTGAGTTGATGTGAATGTAAAAGATATCTTTGAAAAGACTATATCTAATTGGGTCCTATAGTTTCTCTCTATAATTAAATTATACTAAATTTAGGCAAATTAGTAAATTATCTCTTGAATTTTTAATTTACTAGTATTATAAATTCTAAATTTATTTATTATATAAATTATTTTTTTAATTTTTTAAAAATGATGCAAGCTAGTTCTTATCGTTAATAAAAGTTAACTTTTATCATTAATTATTCAGAGAATGAACACAAAAATTATTTTCTGCAATTTTTTGGGTCTATATCTATAATTTTTGAATCCTTTATTATAATTTTTTATTATTTTATGTAATTTTTAGGTCATTTTATTTTCATCAACTAACTGTTAAAGTTAATTTTTATTAATTACAGAGCTAAATTACATTATTTTTAAAATTAAAAATAATTTATATAATAAATAATTTCAGTCTGCGTACGTATATAGTGTCACTTGATTTAAAGTTTAGGATCATTTACCCTGTCAAACTTTAATTGATTGAATAATTAAATAGTATTCCTTTCTTCCTCTTTTCTCCTCCGTATTTCACATTGATTTAGTATCAGAATTAGTTTTTAATACACTTTCGTTGCCAATACAAAATCAAACAACGCCCGAAAATCTCCTGCCTTGCATTCAATTAATTTCCTTAATTAGACCGTTCACCACCGTCCAAACCAATCTATTAGCCGCCGCACCAACATCATCACCATCGACTCGTCGATCAATTCAAGCTTTGCTAGACCACCAATTATTACCATCGTTCGCTGCGCCACGAAACAAGACTTCACATGCCACTATCCACTGTCTCCTTTTACGCGTGGGATTCGCAAGTACGACATACTCATTTGAAGTTCCCTTTTGTAAGTGGGCTCCACGCGAAGCACGCCTAGAACCAGATAAAGATTAAAAGGGGCGTGTAGGGGTGGGATTCATCTCTAGAATCACAAGTAAGAGCCGGGCCTGAAATACTGAAATTAAAAGTCTTATTTAAATAATAATTTAAATTTTAAAAATAATTTTTTTAAAAATAATCAAGCTTGAAGGGTTAAAATTATAAAAATATAAGGTAAATTTAATAATTTTTTATTTTTTTATTTGATATTAATTTATATGAAATGTTTAATTTAATATTAAAAATTTTATAATGTGCAGAGTACATTTAGATAGTTAATATATAGTATTTATAAAAATTTTAATATTAAATTAGACCTTACAAATTAAATTTATATTAAATTAAAAATTAATTGAATTTATTTTATAATTTTTATTTTAATAAATATAAAATAAATAATATTTTAAATTTGAACTATTGAGAGATCACACAATTTGAATATTCCAGATCTCACCATACTCGATGAGCACTAAAGTTCAGTCCTGTAGCGGTGCTCCTTCCGCTTTAAAAATTTTCTTTGAAAATACGTTAGTTTTTATTTGTAAAGCATGTAAAAATTAATTTTGGCTCCAGGCATATGTCAATTTCTGGATCCATCATTGTACACTCCTTACATGCGCTGGAAGCTCCAGATTGGTCAAGGACTAAAGGCACTAATAAAGACAATTCTTTTTTTTTTTTTTTCCGGTTGTTGGTGAGACTTGGTCTTTAATACTTGGTCAAGAAATTTAGCAATTATTTCTTAGCCCAAGTGAAACTCTATCACTAGTAATGTGTCTCCTACTTTGACGCTAGATTACTTGGAATAATATGCTTAATAAATCCAAATAAAATTGGACTACTAATTAAATCTTCAATGCATACCCTATACAATATTGCACATAAAAATGATAGTGACTCTTCAGCTTTTTGAACGCTATAAAGTTTGCCTTCATTTCAGAAAATGATAGTTTGGCTTAATTAGTCCAAATAAAACTTTACCATTGACAATTGTAAACGCACATCCAAAGTCGAAGATGAAATGATTTTTCAAATTTTATGCATAGTCTTTATCATGTAGAATAGTCTTGATTACTAATTCAAGAGTTCATTGCATGTCCAACAAGGAACCTGAAATTGATAGATAGCAACTCTACAACTTTTTGAAGTCTATAGATTTGTCATTATTTCATGAGAATAAGATCTTTTATTTTGGTTCCAATGAGACGACTAACAAGTCTTAATATATGCCTACATCAAAGTTAAATCCATAGTAACTATGACTTTTAAAGTATGTTATATTACTTCGTAGTTTTACTTCAAAAATGCTTGATTAGTATAAACGAAACGGCAAAACTAATTAAAATGATTAACTCATCTTATTCAATGCATGTAAAAATGATAGCAAATATTCAACTTTTTCTTCAGTCTTAAGCCGTGTCTTTATTTTACAAAAATGTTTAGTTGCTATTAATGAGTAATTATGTCTGTATATGTACTTTGATTGCATTTTATTTTTAACTCCTATGATTTTATTTTTTGTATTCCCAGTCGTTTTAGTTTGATCTATTTATAATTTTTTTTATAATAGAAAAACAAAAGAAAAGGCACAAAAATAATAAAAGCAATTAAGGGCTTGTTTGGTTTCTGTTTTTTAAAAATATTTTTCTATTTTAAAAACAAAATAAAATTAAAGACATAAGTGTTTTCAATTTAATTGTTTTAAAAAAATTCTCATTTTTAATTTTTAAAAATAAAAATAGAAACATTTTAAAAATATTTTCATTTTATTTTTTATTTTCAAAATACATTACATTTAATTAGTGAAAAATAGAGACACCTTGACCAATTACTATCATAAGTTACTACTATTAACCACTAGCAACTATCACTATTGGCTGATTCTTAATTATAAAACTGATTTTTAAATTAACACAACTCAACAGATTTTTTTTTAGTTTTTTTTAAAAACAGTTTTAAACACTATATTGTAAATAGTTTTTAAAAACAAAAAATGAAAACAGAAGCTATATTGTAAATAGGCCCTAAGTAACGTCCAAACTTTGTAATCTCCTTTAAGTTGTGTTTAGTTCAGAGAGAGGAAATGGAAGGGGAGGGAAAGGATTTTATAAACGTTTCTTTGATTTAGAAAGGGAATAAAAAATATGTTAACAATTTTATTCTTATCAAATTTAAGTTGATTTTTATTTTTTGCTTTGATTTATTATTAAAACTTATATTATAATAAATTATATTTTATTAGTGTGTCTAATTAAAAATATTAAAATTTTATACATCAAAAAATTATATATTAAATTTGGCAAGGTGATAAAATTTATTTTATTATAAGAGAGAAAGATAAGGCATAATTCTTTTTATATCAAGGGTGGTTTAGAGTTTTTAAAAATAAGAAATATTTAAGTTAATCCTAATCATTTTTTCTCTCATCTCTCCTCTAAAAAATCTCATATTAGAGGGGAGGCTGTAGGGTTGGGACTCCCCTCTCCTTCTAAAACTTCTAACCAAACACACCCTTATATTATGATTAGTTGGAGGGGAGGGGAGCAGAGCAAACCTAGAGGTAGAAAAATTGGAAGGCCTTGATCGTAAGGGCTCAGGCTCTTGAGCTTGATTTCTTAAAAAATGGTAAAGTTTTAAAGTTCAACCCTTATTTGAAGGGTTTAGGGTTGGGCCCGCAAAGCCTTTTTATTTATAAAAAATTAAAAAAATAAAATAAATAAATATAAATATAGGTATAAAATCTTAATCAAGTTTTAAAATGAAGATCAATTTTTTTTAACTAAGATCAACCTTATCAAATTCGATAAATATAAAAACTTGTGTATCATAAAATACAACATTAATCAAAACCAAGAAATATACCTTACAAAGTAATTATGTTTAAGAAATTAATAAAAAATCTATCAATATCGTGTTAAAATAAATGACAAAAGAACTAATATCAATTATTTTGATAACACAATACTTAAAAAATCATCGATCTTTTAGGGCACAAGTTAGAAGCTCAGTTTTCCAAAAAAAAAAAAACCACCAATTTTTTTAAGTTTAAACCCTTATCTAAACAGTAAATAGGACTTTCAAACTCAATTTTCTAAACCCAACCTTTATTTTAGACTCTAAGAGGAGTGGAGGTTTTGTAGGGGAGGGTTCAACCAAACAGGGAGTTAGTGCATGTTTGGTACTCAGAAAAACGCTTTCTTTTTTGAGAAAGAAGGTGTAAAATATACTTAAAAAGAGAATGAAATAGATGTATTCGCCATTTCTTTTATTTTTAAAAAATACTTTTCTAACAACTAAACATTGTATAAAAGAATTATCTTAATAGCTATATGAGTGATTATAAACACATGGATGTTTATATTAACAGCTATATGTATAATAAAATTATAGCAAATTAAATTATATATGAGTGATTCCTAAGCGACATAGAAAATTATATTGTAATTTTAAGTAGAAAAAATTGTAAGTGATTAATTAATTATAAGGTAAATGAGCAAATTACTCTAGATCAAGAAGCACTGTAGATCCTGAACTTTTTATTGTGCAAATTGTACCTTTAACTTTTAAAAATGATACAATTTAATTTTTTTTAGTAATAAAAATTAACTTTTGAATATTAGTTTACTATAAAATACAGAAAATGACCAAAAAAAATTGCAACAATGACCAAAAATTATAATGAAAGACCCAAAAAAAATGCATACAAGGACGTAAAAAATTACAAAAATAATGACAAAAATTTTTTGCTCCTTTTTCTATAATTTTTAGAATTATTTTCTATCATTCCTAGTCAAGTAATTGTTAAAATTAACTTTTATTAACAGCAGGACCTAGATTACCATTTTTAAAATCATAGGGGACAATTTATATAATAAATAAATTCAGGATTTATGGTGGTATTAAATTTAAAATTTAAGATATAATTTACTTATTTATCTTTAATTATAAATTGCTATAATGGTCAAAAACCATCGAGAACCTCCAAGATGTGGTCACATACCAACTCAAGAGATAAGACCAGAAGCATGTCGGTGTTCATAAAGTACCAATATAATATCGATTGGCTCAGTTACCTCCCAACTTTATCGAGACAGTTTGAGTTTGACTAGATAAAATTTGGCACGGGACCAAATAGGACCGAGAGTAAAATCAAGTCACGACGGGACACGGATCAATCACAAGGTATTAAAAATTGAATTGATCATTAAACTGTTAAGTCGATGGACTATGAATTAGTGGTTCAACTCGAAAGACAAACCTATTATGATTAAAATAATATAATTTAAATAAAAAATATTAATCATGAAAACATTCAACCAAATTCAAGATTTATCTCTAACATAAGATACAAATATAACAATAATTATAAAATTAGAACCACCCAAAAGTCTAATAATAATAAAATACAACTTTCTAAATATTCATTTTTTATAATTACAATTTATAACTCTTTAATTATTAAAAAGTCTAAAACTAATAATCACTAACACTAAAATTATCAACAATGACAGTCATAATTTATAAATGCTAAGCAACAATCAAACAAATAAAAAATAGCAAATAATGAAAGATTAAAACAATTAAGGCACAATTATCTTAGAAGAATACTAAATATTCTAAGTTCAAACTTACAATTAAGGCCTTTTATTTGAAGTTTGAACCATAGATGGTGAAATTTGGTTTAATTGCCTTGCCCTTTGTTGCCTAGCTTTTTTAATTTTCAAGCTGAATTTTTTACTTTTTATTTACTTTTTACAATTTTTTAAAAAATAAAAACAAAAAAGTGACTCAGTTGACCCAACAACCCGATTGAGTTAGCTCGGGTTGACCCTAGGTCATTTGGGTCACATCGAGTCAGTAGCTAGCCGACTTAGGTGAAAATCCAAAGCAGGAAAGAGATTGAGTCATCGATTTACAGGCTGAATCGGCCAATCCGATATGGGTTTTCATACAATGATCAAGTATTAGGATCTTGTCTCATATATATATATATATATATATAATATTTTTTTTATTTTATCAATTATAACTTATTATTAGTATCAAAGGAAATGGTTAGAGTCATACTTATTATTGTACGTGAACCCCACACACATGCCATGTAATACTCTAAAATTTTAAATTGATTGTTTTCCAATGAACTTGTAATCATTCAAAACTCTACTTGTAAGCACTTACCATGATAGAAAAATATCTATGATAGTAATAAAGAATTAGATTTTATTTTTTAAGACCCTACCATGGTAATTAAGAGTTTATCATGGTAGAAAGAGCAAAAGTAATATTTCAAAACTATCACGTGGTATGAAAGAGTCTATTATGATAATTAAGAATCAAAATAATTTTATAAAAGTTTACCATAGTAGAAAGAACTTTTGTTACAACTAAAACATTTTACAAAATGGACTACCAAGGTAGAAAAGAGTTAAATATTACATATTAGGCCCATCATAATAATTTAATAAGAAACTAAGTTAAATAATCAGTACCAAATGTGATCCCATTAAAAATCTGTGTTTAAAATCCAATTTAATATCAAAAGGGATAATTAAAAATGAAACATGGTTCTTAGGAGTCATATTGTCCAAAAAATAAGTTCAAAAAGAGTAAAAGTGTCAAAAAGGATTGTTTTAGAAATTACAAATTTTATAGGGGCATTTATGTCCAAAGTGTGTCATGTGTAACATCATGAAAAAAATGACCCTTGATTAGCTAATTTAAATGAGGTTAGTTAAGTAAATTAATGTGATGTGTGAATATAGAGAGCTAATAAATCTTTTGAGTTGTGGTTTCATTCATAGAATTGAGTCCAAAGCGGAGTTGAGATGCCTAGACCTCAAAAAAGGAGAAAAATAAAGAGAAGTGACTTTATACCAAGCATACATGGGATGCCGTGATACTTGGGTCACAAAAATAAAGCTCACCTCTTTATACCACATGTTGCAGCATGTGTGACAAGCGCCATGGCTCATGGTTGATTTTTGACAATAATGAGAGTGAGAATACATTTGAAAAACAAAGAAGAGACAAGGAGAGAATACTTCTTGTTTTTGCTAAGGCTTGCTATTTGGAAGGATTAAGAGTAACTTAGAGCTTGATAACACCTAAGGTAAGTCTTTCAAGCTTCTTTCTCCCTTCCTCTTTCACTTATCTCTAGGATTTGAGTTAGGGTTTGCTTGAGTAAGGTGATTTTTAGTATATATAGCCTATGAGTTTTAATCCACTGACTTAAGTGAAGTTAATGAAAATTTTTTAGGTCATTTAAACATAATATTTATGGCTTTGTGAGTTTTAATAGTTAGAAGGCCATTAATGGCCAAAAATAACCATAAATGAGGTTGTTGAGAGTGTTTAAATGTCATTAATGATGGTTTGAGAGTTTAATGAAGCTTTTGTGAATTAAAAAAAAAAAAAACCTAATGGGTATGTTTAAAAGTGAGACATTATGATTTTGGGAATTGGAAGTGTTGAGTTAGAATCTTTGTCTTTCTTACTATAATTTTTGTCTAGTCTCATCCAAATCTTGAACAACACAAGCTCTAAAATAAGATAGGACACGAGACAAAAATTTAATCATAATTCCATTTTAGGATAGGACATGTCATAAGTTTGTCTTTGTCTCATCTCATCCTATATAAACACTTTTGATTAATACATAGACACACAAAATTGTAAGAATTTCGAATATTCATTTTAAACCTAGCTTATTTCTTGATTACCAACGGCTCTCACAGCTACTCAAGGTTAACATTAAAAATAATATTTTAAAAAATTATACAAAATTTTAATATTTACTTCTCATGTCTGGTGGTATAAGACACTTTTTTTTAATATAATGTTAAAAATATATGATGTTTTGGATCTTTTGAAATGTATTAATAATATTTTTCAAAAAAAAATGTCTTCAATTAGGAGATACAATTAATCAGGTTTTTTTTTTTACTGAGACGCTCAATTAAATAAAAAAAGATGAAAAATATATAATTTTAAATGTTATTAATTAATTTATTGGAATTATAAATTAGTTAAAAGTATCCTATAATTATGAATAAAGAGAATAACTATAATTATAACGTATTTTGTTAATCTACTAATTAAAACTAAAATGTTTATAATATGTCGGAAAGGAGTGCCGATTTGATTTGATGAGTCATTTACCCATTTTTGGCCTAAATAAGATAATTTTGATGTATTTAAATCTTTTGAATTTGATATTGGTGAATTTATATAAAGTTTCCTTTTTTAAGAAAGAGAAAATGAAATTTTATATTTTTATAAAAAATGATAAAATAAATATAAAATACTAAAGAAAGAAAAAGAAACTTACCCATTTAACCAATCCATTTTCACCATGATTTGATTCCAATCCTGATTAATGAAGTTAATGGGCCATATATCCAATTCATCTGTGAATCACTATGGAGCCAGAGGAAGAAGAAAGGTCCAAGGACATGGCCAACTCTGGGAGCTGCAATAGAACAACTCATGAACTATGAGAGGATGCATGATTGGCTTTTACTTTTGTCTCAATCTAAAACTCTGTGGTTTCTATGCCTTTCACCACACTATACTTACATTGCTGATCCTGCCATGTTGAACATGTCCTTAAGACCAACCACATTAACAATTATCCCAAGGTAATAATCTGCAATTTAATTACCCTTATCACTTGTCAATTCTTTGGCCAAAATGTACCTTCAATCATTATAATTTCTTTTAGAATGATATTCTTTAGACTTTTTTATCATGAGTTCCACATTGAAGAACTTTACAAGCAAAGTAGAGTTTACAAGTTCAAAAAGCTTTCTTATATAATAAGGTGTAGTCTTTTAGGATGAATTTTTTTTTAAATTTATAA
>NW_026557162.1:0-27261 GCF_029017545.1 Prosopis cineraria | reverse complement strand
ATAATAAAAAACTTAAGAAATGTAAGTGTTATAATTGCGGCGGAATTAGGTTATATATCACCAAATGTCCAAGCAAAAAAGATAAAAAAATTATAAAAATAATGGAAGAAGTATATAAAAAAATTTAGAACCTATAGGATATGATGAAGAATTATCTGAAATAAAAAATAAATTAAATAATTCAGACACAGAAATTTATAAACTAAAAATAATTAGTGAAATTAAAATGAAAGTAGTGAATCTGAAGAAGAAAGGAAATAAGTTATATATATATGATGAATAGATTAGAAGAGGAACCTGAAAGTAGTAATCGAAATGAATATGATGAATATGAAGAAGTTGTAAGTGCAGAAGAAGGAATAGTTCAAAAAAGAATGATTTTTAATCAAAAACAATATGAGAAAATAAGAGATTCAAAATTAAATTTAAAACTTGAAGAATTAAAAAATGAAAGTTTTTTGAACAAAGTAGGAAAACTTGTGAAGTCTAAGAAACAAAAAAAATATGATTGTAATATATAGAAAAAGAAACACCCTATAGAATCCACATTAACAAAAGGAGTGTTAAGAATATCATTAATAAGTAAAACCTTAATAGATGCTGAAATTAATAATTACCATTTAAAGATGAAGTAACACAAATGTATTGCTAGAGCACAATTATTAATAAAAGCTTATTTTCAAAGAAGGAAAAAACTTACCAATAATTGATGAAAGAATAATAAGTAGTGTAGAAGACAGTATTTTAGGAATATTAACTGGAAACTTAATATATCAAAAATTAAAATTTACAGTAAATACTAACTTTTATATTTCAAGAGCTGATGAAAATATGAATAAAACTTTGTTAATATATCATAAACTAGGAGGAATAAAATTATTACCAGATCAAGAATAATAAGTATAACTGCTATGATAGGACTGGTATTTATAAATGAACATAAGATATATATAAGAAACAAAGGAAAATTAACAATTGACAAATACTTTATACTGTATTACAAAGAAATTGAATTAGATCTAATAAGAATAACAATACTTGAACAATTAAGATTAGAATTAGATAATACTATAGGATATATGAGAATGAAAACAATTCAAGAAGATTAATAACTAATGATAATATAGGACAAAGAGCATTAAGAATTAGTACACCAACATTGAATATTAATATGAACCAACCTACTAGAAGTTTTAGTTTTGAACTAAGAACCCAGTACAAGTAGAGGATTATCTAGACAAGAAAGATTATTGTTAAGATCAAGAAGTGAAAACCTAATAAGTTCAAACTTAGAATCATTAAAACCTAAAACACTAATAGAAAATGATAATTATATATTACTAGAAGTAAACAAGAAGTAAATTGGATAGAAGTAATGGCCTTAGTAGATCCAAGAAAAGAAAAAAGTACAATACAACTAAATTTGACAAATAATAATGAGAAGTAACAAATGAAGGAAATAGAACAATTTCATCTATAAGAATAAATAATAGAGATGTTATAACTGTAAAATTTTAGGTAATAGATAATAATAATGATCAATGTAAATAATTTTAGGTAATGACTTCTTTGAACAAGTAAACTATGGAGAATACAAAAAGAAAGAATTATATAGTAATTCAAAAAATAAAATTGATATGACAAAATTATATTTCATATTGATAAAATTTAATTATCAAAAATATAGATCTAGAAAATATCATGCTTTAGTAGATACATGAGCAAATATTTCAGTAGCAAAAGTAAATGTATTACCAGATGAATTGGAAAAAGAAAAATAAAATATTAAGAATGTAAGGAGTAGGATAAGAAATTAATTGTATTGAATTAGAAGCAAGAGACATTATGATACAAATAGGAGAATATGAATTAAAAATAAGAAAATTAAATCAATATAATGATAATTCATGTCATGTAATATTAGGAATAGATTCTCTGATACCATAACTGAAACAACTGGCTATGTATTGCTACAGGTTTAACCAACACTGATCCGGGTCATAGCAGAACATGAAAGGTTCTTAGTCCTCTTTCATATTGAAATTAACAAACCGACAGTCTCTTAAGCCTGGCTATAGACCTTTGAAGAACCACTTCCTTTAGACCAGCACCGCACAGCCTTCCTTCGTTTCCTACTAGGGGCATAGCCATAGCAATATATAATCAGTAATTTTCCTTACAGGATCATTGCGGAAATCCAAAACTTTTTAATTAAGCATTAGATAATAATCGCCCCTTAACCCCTAAAAAAATTACTCAGCCATACTTGTTAATATTCAATACTTGCAAAGAAGAAAATAATTAAAACAATACTTTTTATTGATAGTAAGAGGGCAAGGTTACAAGGATGGAGGCAGAGAACTCAAGTGCTCAAGAAAGCTCTAAGGTTCTCTCTGAAGTGTGTTGCCTCAAGGATTACATGGCTTTATATAGAGTTGGCATTCCAACCCTAGTTACATAACCTTAGTTAATTTAACCCTAATAATTACAAGAAAACAAACTACTTTTGAAAAAGTAAGAAGATAATATAGACTTAGACTTCTTAGGCTTTTTCATAAAATAGAAAGTTAAAGGAATTATTACAAGAGACAATATAGGTTTAGGCTTCTTTTTAGCTCTGTAGACTTTTTGACTTTTTCTTCCATCACTTTTTATGTCTTCTTCCATCTTCTTCAGTCTCCTTCCATCTTTTTCTTTACTGTCGGCAGGCTATTCTAGAATATTATATTGATAGAAGGGTCTTCATAGTCTTTGTCAGCTTCTCTTTTCTTATCACAATATTTACATTTATGGATAGCATACTCTAACAATACTTGACATATTTTCTTCTTTGTCCCTTCATCATTATCCATTAAATCATTTCTTAATCTTTGGCCCCAATTATTGAAGCTTCTTGAATTTCTGCTATTTTTTCCTACTGAGAAAATACATGTTATAGGACCAATGAAATATGCCCACTGTTCTTCTTCTGCCGTAGTTGTCCTGTTGAGTTCCTGGAAAATTATATGTACTTTTTGTGCTCTATAATGGAGATTTTATATGAGGTCTTCGTCATTCATAATCTCTTCTTTTTCTTCTTGATCATACTCAAATGGTTTTCTTGTCCCAAACTTAATCAGATTAATTAGAGGATAGAATTTGTCAAGAGTTATTTCAATTGTTATTGAGTAACACCTAATAAAGACTCGATATTGGGTTACTATTCTAAAATAATGTTTGGCAACTTCTTTGATGGACTCTGGAAGTTTTAATATTTCAGACATGTCATTAGAAGGATATATTGAGTAGATAAGGCCATAGCTATAAAGAGTTTTTACAATATTAAGGTTAGTGTTTGATAAACAATGACTTTATTGAAGGAATAATAAGAAATATATTTAATGTTACTAGTATTAGGGAGAGCAAAATGGTTGGTCTTATTAATCAGGAGTTTAAAATAATCATATTGGTCAAGAGTTTTAAAGGATGGTGAAGTTACTGGGCTTGGACTTCTTCTCCTATAAGAGGTAGAAGTAGATGCACTATTTTGAGGTGTTCTTATCACTATTTAGGCTTTAGACTTTTAGGCTTCTTTTACTATTTCAGTGAAAGGAATTGTTGGGCCCGATTTAGTTGGACTATGAGGCTGGAATAATGACTCAGTAGTTTGAGTCGATGACTCAATTACTTGTTTTACTTGTCTTTTAGGAGATTGGGATAATGGTTCCTTAGATTTCTCTAAGGCCTCCACTCTACTTGTCAAAATATTCACCTCATTTTTTAGATGAGCTACTATCTCAGATAATGATTGCATACTGTTATTTAGTTGTCTAACAAGAAGGTTCATATTCATCTTCGGAATATTTACCTTCATAATTACTTGGTCTAGTGGGGTCATTATTGGTCCTGTAGGTGAACCATCACCACTACTACTTGTCATCATATTGGTCTCTTTTCTATTTGGCTCCATCTAGACAAATAATCAGCAACAAGATTATTTTTTTCATTTGATATATTCAATTTCATAATCATAATAAGACATATCTAATTGCCACTTAATTAACATATTATGACATAATTAAGTTGTTTTTATTCCTTTATTCAACCAATGCTTTACTTGAGTATTATCAGTTCTCATAATAAATCTAGTATTAATAATAAATAATTCAAACTTTTGTACAGCTTTTATTATTGTTAAAAACTCTTTCCAATTAGAATGATATTTAGTTTGAGAATCATTAAATTTTCCACTAGCATATCTAGTTATTACTTCTTTTTCTTTTCATTAAGGTGATATAAAGCTACTCCCCAATAATTTTCACTAGCATCTGTGTATATTATTCATATTACATTATTATTTACTGGGATAGTTAACTTGGGTAAATTTTGATACAAAGTTTTTATTTGGTTCACTAATTTTTCTTTTTCTTTATCCCATATCCATATTGCCTTTTCTCTAGCTATTTTACTTACTTTTCCTGTTAATTTTGATAAGTTTAGAATATAATTTTTGGCCTGATTTACTAATCCTAAAAATGATTGAAGTTCTTTTTTATTTTAATTTCATCAAATTTCAATATTTTCTTAATAATATGTTCCTATAATTCTATTCCATTATTGATTATATATTGGCCTAAAAATTCTATTCTTTCTTTTCTTAATTCAACTTTCTTAGGTGATATATTTAATCATTTCTTCTATAAGATCTATAAATTTCCCTAAGTGTTTTTCATGTTTCTTGTTTATCTTTTGAGAATATTAAAATATTATCTATATATTTACAGCAAAATCTTTTACTGATAATAATAATTTTGTCACATACTCCTGAAATATACTAGGACTATTATGAAATCCCATAGGTAATACATTCCATTCATAAAATCCTTCAGATGTACTAAAAGCAGTATATTTTTTACTTTCTTCTTCTAATTTTATTTGAAAAATCCTGATTTACAATTAAATTACTAAATATATTTTTCCTCTTATTAAATTAAACAAAAAATCTATTTTTGGTATTGGATATCTATTTCTTATTGCTAATTAATTTAGTTTTTATAATTTATAACTAATCTTGATTTTTTTTTCTTCACTATGTTTTATTACTATCATAGCAAGTTTATTCAGATCTATTTTCTCTTATTAAGTCAATTGTTTCATTTTATTAATATGCATTATGAATTCTTTTTAACATTCTCTGTCCATGGATAGGGTTTACAATTTATTTTTTTACTATAATCTTTTAATTCTATTTTTGCTAATGGTTTAGATTTTTCCCAATATACTAAAGGGTTATCACTATAATTTTCTAATAATCTTTGTTTAATTGATTTCATTTCTTTTGCAATATTTAGCATTTTTATTGAATTTATAACTTTATTATTATACAAAGGTTTTTTATTTGGTAGGAATTGTACTTCTTACTCTTCTATTTTCTTTTGAAATTTTTCATCTCTTCTACTATAAGGTTCAGTCACTCTTACTCCCCATGCTTGGTGTTTACAAGGTGTTGTTAGTATTATTGCTTTTTCAAAACATATGTAAAGGATAATATTGTTCAATAAAATATATTCCTAATATTACATCACATGAATTATCATTATATTGATCTAATTTTCTTCTTTTTAATTCATATTCTCCTATTTATATCCTAATGTCTCTTGCTTCTAATTAATACAATTAATTTCTTGTCCTACTCCTTGCATTTTTAATATTTTATTTTTCTTTTTTCATAATTCATCTAGTAATACATTTACTTTTGCTACTGAAATATTTGCTCTGTATCTACTAAAGCATGATATTTTCTAGATCTATATTTTTTATAATTAAATTTTATCAATATGTAATATAATTTTGTCAAATCAATTTTATTTTTTGAATTACTATTATTTGATGATTAATATTTATCATAATTTTTTTTTTTATATTCTCCATGGTTTTACTTGTTCAAAGAAGTCATTACCTAAATTAGTTTACATTGATCATTATTATTATCTATTATCCAAAATTTTACAGTTATAACATCTCTATTATTTATTCTTATAGATGAAATTGCTCTATTTGCTTCATTTGTTACTTTTAAATTATTATTTGTCAAATTTAGTTGTATTGACTTTTTTATTTTCTTGAATCTACTAAGGCCATTACTTCTATCCAATTTGCTTCTTGTTTTACTTCTATTAATATATAATTATCATTTTCTATTGGTGTTTCAAGTCTTAATGATTCTAAGTTTGAACTTATTAGGTTTTCACTTATTGATCTTAACAATAATCTTTCTTGTCTAGATAATCCTCTACTTGTACTGGGTCTTGGTTCAAAACTAAAACTTCTTCTAGTAAGTTAGTTTATATTAATATTTAATGTTGGTGTATTAATTCTTAATGCTCTTTGTCCTATATTATCATTAGTTATTAATCTTCTTGAATTGTTTTCATTCTCATAATATCCTATAGTATTATCTAATTCTAATATTAATTGTTCAGGTATTGTATTCTTATTGGATCTAATTCAATTTCTTGTAATTCAGGCATAAAGTGTTTGTCAACTGTTAATTTTCCTTTGTTTCTTTTATATATCTTATGTTTATTTGTAAATACTAGTCCTATCATAACAATTATACTTATTGTTCTTAATCCTGCTAATAAGTTTATTCCTCCTAGTTTATGATATATTAATAAAGTTTTATTCATATTTTCATCAGCTCTTGAAATACAAAAATTAGTATTTACTGTAAATTTTAATTTTTAATATATTAAGTTTTCAGTTAATATTCCTAAAATACTATCTTCTACACTACTTATTATTCTTCCATCAATTATTAATAATTCTATTAGTGAATTTCTTCCTTCTTGAAAATAAGCTTTTATTAATAATTGTACTCCAGCAATATTATTTATGTTACTTCATCTTTAGATGATAATTTATTAATTTCAGTATCTATAAGGCCTTACTTATTAATGGTATTCTTAACACTCTTTCTATTAATGTGTATTCTATGGGTTTTGTTTTCTAATACTACACATGTATATTTTTCTGTTTCTTAGACTTTACCAGTTTTCCTACTTTGTTTCATAAAACTTTCATTTTTTAAATTCTTCAAATTTTACAATTCAATTTTAATTCTCTTATCTTCTCATATTGTGTTTTGATTTAAAAGTCATTCTTTTTTGAACTATTCCTTCTTCTGCACTTACAACTTCTTCATATTTATCATTATTCATTTCGATTACTACTCTCAGGTTCCTCTTCTAATCTATTCATCATATATATATATATATAAAACTTATTATGTTATGTTATGTTATATTAGTTTTAAATTTATTTATATGATAGATTAAATTTTAATAACTAACATGATATGAGGAGAATATTATGTCAGTGTTATAATTTGAGTTATAAGATAAATTTGAATTAGATGTGATATCATGGATTAAATTTATGAGATAAATTTTTACTATATTTTTATGGGCTTTTTAAGTAGAAGACAAAAAACCCTTATCATATTATATATATATAGGGACGTCTTTGATTAAGGATGAGGGAGTTAGAAAGTTCTAACAGCAAAAACACTCTTGAGCACTATGAAACACCCATAGAAAGGAAAATTAACGTTCAAAGAAGAATGGATGCTAGGAGCGCTAGCACATTATTTGAGTTAGAGAGCTATTTGTACAGATACCAATAGAGGGAGCAGATCTACTTTGTCAGCTCCTGAGATCCAAACTCTTGAAGAGAACGTGCGCTAAATTTGAAGAACTACAAGGTAACTTTTCTATCCACCTTGATTTAAACAAGTTCGTTCAGTCCATATTAAACTAGGGACTGTAAAATTGTAATCTTTTGCTGTGCCACCTATCCAATAAACACTACCTCAACCATTTCAATCATGCGCCCTCTTATTCAAGATTAAATTAGTTACGTCATTTAAGTACTTATTTTGTGTGAAATATGCTTGTGGCTAATTCAAGCATGAATCAGTCTAAGCATATGCGAGGATAGACTTCAAAGTGGTTTAAGGATAATTTACGCATGTGCCCAAGTGATGAAACAAATGTGAGGTGTGCGTCAATATATATGTCTCTCGCTTGAAACCCTCTCACTCATGTGCATTCCAATGGTTATATTTTCACTTATTACTCTTCTTCCTCTCTAAATTCCACTCTTTGAGTGAAATCTCTTACACAAATCAACTCAAAAAATCTTACCCATAGATATTTTAACCTTTCTCTTCTTCTTAATTCTCTCTAAACCTCCTTGAATCCTTAACCTAGACATCTTAGTCAAAAACTAAAACTATCTATACTGAGATGATACAAGAACCAAGTACATAGGGCCAAGACAAAGGGATTGAAGAGGCATTAAAGAAGAGAAAAAAGGGTTGAAGAGGTTATAAAATCTATAATGGGTACCTTATTTACACCTCCCGTCAAAAAGGCTAGAATGCCAAAGAAGGGAAAGCAAGCTATGACAGATTATAATAGATAAAGATTGTAAAAGTACTAGGTAAGAGATGGAAGCAATGTGCCTTTAAGGCAAGCTACTAAGATTCTTTTATATGATATTATCTTGTATGTTGGCAAGCTAATGACTAAGGCAATCAAAGAAAAATATGATAAGGAATTTCTACACTACAAGCTAGACAATAGGCTACTTCCAAGTATAAGTCTTCTATCAGGGGCTATAACTTAAAGCCTTACAAGGGGTTTGGAGCTTAACTTGGATTACTCTCCTAATGTGTGGTGAAATCTTTATATGCAAGCATCAAATATGAGGAATATATCAAAGATATATAACCATAGTCAAAGTTAGCTATGTACTTCACTCTAAGGTCTTGCTCACATCCTTAGGATTGATATGATGAAGAAGATGAAGAATTGCAAGAGTTTGGCTAGACAGAATGGTACAAGGGGCTGAAACTTACCACACTATAGGAGAGAGGGTATAAAGCCATTTACATAGGGAAGGACGTGCTAGAATTTGTTTTAGCCAAGATTCATCTTTAGGCCAACCTTTTTTTCTTCAAGCATAAGATACTTACTATGTTGTTGCTTGCTTGTTTATCAACAAGAGGATCACTTTTAACACTTAGCTTGTAATGAGATCTTGTAGGAGATGATGACTCTTTTGATAAAAGGGTAAGAAGATTAATATGAGTCATTTCATTTTGAGAAACATGATGGGGGCTTTTAAAGTTGACAAGAAGAAAATGGAGAGAAATTTGCACTATCCATAGTGATTTTTGCCAACCTAAAATAATTTAACATTTAGTACCTTAAAGGAGTTGTACAACATCTTAAAGATTTTAAAGGACACACTCTATTCAAGATTAAGTTCAAGAAACTTGGCAAGGATTAGATGCCACCAAGGAGAATGTAGAAATGAAGCAAGACCTTTAAAGCCTCTAATAAGGAAGAAGGAAAGGAAGAAAGTTGCTAAGGTTTTTCTTGAGATTCAATACCCAATCCCATCAAGGCCAATCATAAATGAGTTTTGGCAAAGGTCTGAACAGCAACAAATGCAAGATTGATGAAGCATTTTTTATATGAAGCAAGACATCACTAGTCTTAGAAGGATGATGCTTGTACTTAGTAAGAAGCAAGACAGATTGAGCTTCAAGGTTAACAACGTTTTGAGACATTTAGGGCTAAATGAATAAGAGCAAGAAGCTAGTCCCTCACAAGCTAAACCAAGGAGAGAGTGGTTTTGTTCAAATGCTAACCTTATCTACCTCTACCTCTACTCCTATTGATTCACCAAAGGCAAAAACCAAACTAAATCTAGGTACCCTAACTTCTTCACCTTCTAGACATCATCTTTCAAGCTTTTTGACACCACCAAACTCACCCCAAACCTATAAAACAAAGGTATGATGCTGGACATGACCAAGACTAGGACCAGTCTCCTAGTCCTACTAGATTAATTTGGTCTTGTTTAGCTTTGAGTTATACTAGGACCAGACTAAACCATAAGTTTCCTGATTCAGTCCTTTTCATGAAAAGAACCAGACTTCAAATCAAGTCAAAGTCCTATCTGGTTAATCCTTTATGTAGTTCTATATTTAGTAACCACAACTTTTGTAAGGAGAAGAATCACCCTAATTCAAGACTTATAAACCTACCAAACTCTAAACCACTAGAGGTTGAGGAAACCATACAAGAAAAGTGGCTGAGTCTATGGAAAAGAAAACATAAGGGTTGGGAATAATAAATAGGTTGAGAATGTAGAAAAATCAACTAAAGAAGTGAAACTGAGCAAAATGGAAGAGGATAAGCAGAAGGTTGTAGAAGTATAAGAGAAAGGAGGAGCATCTTGGTCTAAAGAGCTTGATGATATAACTATCATGGATCTTCTAATCCTTAGACCTAGATTATGATTGTCTATAATCCTCCAGAGAAAACTACCCTTCCTTATATTCCAAAAATCCCTATTATGGTGCCTCAATCTAACCTTCCTCCCCTTTCCGAGAGAGAAGTTCATGAGGCTAGTGCTCGAGCTTAGTATCATGACCTTATAATGTAAAATTGTCTCATATACTAATAGCTTTAACCATAAATTCATTGATTACCCTAGTAATTAGGATTTAATTGTCCTAGTCCCTTATCATGGTAAAAAGAAAATAACTACAATTAGGTAAAACTCACCATAGTAAAAAAGAAAAGACTTAAACTAAGCCTAAAGGATTAGGACACCCTACAACTAACCATCACAACAATATATACAACATAATTCACGATTCCAAATCTCAACCCCTTAATCATTAAAAGTAAAAGGGAAGATATCCAATATAATAATTCCTAGCTCAGACAATTGTAGTTTACAAAACAATCAACATCATATTTGCACTAATATTTAGGCTCTTAATAGCCAATCACAATTCATACAACAAGCGTAGGGTACTAAATACAACCAATCAAATAGCAACAATATACAATAGTGCAAATAATTTAAAAATGTATATCTTAATTTGTTAATGAAATCATCATCATTATATTACATATAAAGAAATAATTAGAGAAACAAGCTATACAACAAGAATATCATATTCTTAAGCCTCGGATGCTTTTCCCTTTTCCTTATCGATACTAGTGCCTGTAGAAAGTTATTAGGGGTAAGTACAAGTTACTCAATAACCAAGGAAAGCTCTAAATCATGCATATACAAGTTACATCAATAAGGGTATGCAAAGAGGGCATTATAGAAATCATAGCAAGAAAATAAGCATAATATTACAATATACCATTATCACATCTCATGTTACAAATAAATGCATAATCTTAACTCCTTATTTCCTTCTTATATTGCCAACTAAATTCATGGGTTGATAATTCAATAAGATTAAATTCGTATGACTAGCCCAAGCTCTCCAATCATGAGGAGACACTCGGCTAAAGATGCTTCACTCAATCTTGGACCATAAATTCTCTTAATTCTCGAATTAATTGGGGTATCGCAATGCCTAGCATCACACTTAGTCTAAGGTGATATAAAAGGGTAGGTCAAGGCACCTATGCTTACACCTAATCTAAGGTGAGATTCAGCAAGACCTGACCATAATCACTACACCCAATCCAAGGTGAATTTATATGGTTCCATTTGGAAAGAACTCACAACTTTACCTAAGGCATCTTCCTACCCAAACAATAATCATTCCAATATGCATAATTTATCATCATGTAAATATCACAGTACAATTTAACTCAAACATGCATAAAGTGCTATAATCAACAATTGCAAGCATGCATTAATAATCACCATTTCATCATCATAATATATGCACATGATCATCATAAAAACCAGTTAACAATATAACATTTTCAGTATATTAAACTTTGATTAGAAACAAGGAAAATCCACTTGCATATATTTACTAAAACCATAATCAACTTTATAATAAATTATTTCATATTAAATCATTAATAAAAATCCTAAATTAATCTAACAAGCAATAACATAAGTTAGAGATTCCACTGGTTACTTTAAACCTTTAAGAAATTAAAGGTTACCCCTATACCAAAGGCTTCCCGAGCAATATTTGAGCTCAAACAATATGCCCAAGATTAATATACAATTCATAACAATAAGTATCACTGATTGACCAGCAAACATAACATTTCCAGCTCCTAAATTATCCACTTTCAATACCAATAATTCCAATCACAAGTGTAACTTCAATTTCAATGAATTTATTAGCTCTTATTAGTTTCATTTAGTTCTAAAACAACTTAATAACAATAATTATAATAACTTATAGCCCAAATTCATCTTCAAAGAGCTTAAGGTTTGCCAAGAGTGGAGAAATTTAAACCTTAAGCTTAACCCATTCAAATCAATATTTTGGGAACAAAAACTAATATCTAATAATCTCATTTAACTCCAACAATTCATCTAATAACAACCTAAAGTCTAGAAATCATCATACAGTTTTGATTTGGGAAAAAACATTAAACCCTAGCTTAAAAATTAGCTTAAATGGAAGAGAAATAGTGTTATAACTTACCTTAGGTGATTGCTAGTCCAAAAATGCCCCAAAACCACTAAAAATCACTACCCTAACAAACCCTCTAATGCCGTTTTGAATCTCCCTCTCTTCCTCTTTGATTTCTGCTACTTTCGACCTCTTAAAACACATTTATGTAGCTTCGTCTACATGCGGTCATAAGCCTTGTAATTCCATCTACAAGTAGATGAAGTTTAAATTGAGACTCTACATTTTAGAGGTTCATCCACACTCGAACGGAGCATGTGAAACTTCATCCATAGGTGGATGAAGCACATACTCTCTTATTTCTTTCACTTTGGGCCTAAGTGGCTCAACAAGCTTTCAAGCTCAATCCTAAGGCCATAACTGACAATACTTAAATTCAATAATCAATTATAACTGTCCCCAAACTAATAAACTCTCATCTTATTCATAATCACTCATAATTATTTTCTTAAATTTGAGATTTAAAATTCAGGATATTACATAAAAGCCACCTTACATCTTTTTTATGATGCCAAAGGGGGAGAGAAAGAGAGAGTTCAAGCTTTATTTGTATCAAATAAATGTTATATTTTTTATGTACAATGCTTGAATGGGTGTATAATGCTAACACCTCTTGCATTTCATTTTTCATTAATGAAATAAGTATTATTCAATATAATTGTGCTTTCATTGCTGTTATTTTATTTTTTACTTTAATCATTTTAGTTTATGCACTTATTAACTCCTAT
Source organism: Prosopis cineraria (assembly GCF_029017545.1). Taxonomy (NCBI): domain Eukaryota; kingdom Viridiplantae; phylum Streptophyta; class Magnoliopsida; order Fabales; family Fabaceae; genus Prosopis; species Prosopis cineraria. The sequence continues at coordinate 14,070 of NW_026557162.1, read as the reverse complement.
CTCTAATTAAAGGGGAGTAAATTATTTTGAATAGATATTAGGTTTTGTCATTGTCAAAAAGGAAAAGAATGTTAAATCATGTATTTTGATTATTACAAAATCAAGAGAAAGGAGTTTATTACTTGTACTGATCAATCTTATATTTATTAAGTGATAAAACCTCTAAAAATATAAAGAAGAAAAGACTTAGACTTTATATGTTTAATTATTTGATTCTTCTCTTAGATTATGTTGTGAAAATTATTGAAAGCAAAATAACAATTTGAATGGTAAGAATGCATCTATTAGAACATGTTATAGGCTCATAAAGTCTTAAATCCTCATTATCAAACACTTAAAATGCATTTATGCCTAATTGTTTGATCCATGCTTGTTCTGGTATGAACCCACACATGAATCAACCTCTCCTCATGCATTATACAACTTAGTGGATTCAATTCAAGCTTGTAATAATACTGAAACCCTTTTGAATTAGACTTCAAAAGCTTTGCTCAACACTATAGGTCAATCCACACTTGTCCTAAAGTAGACTCAAGCGTGTTTAAGCCCTTAGTGAACGCAAGGGTTTTGAGCTTGCTTAGATCATGCTTGACTAAGGATTCAGTCTGTATTTGAATAAGCCATTACACTTAAACTTGCTTTTGTGACCTAATTCTTGCTTGATTTAGATGTTGTCCACGCTTGAATTATTCCATAATGTTAGCTTGAAGTGTGCTTTAGAGTAATCCAACCATGACACCCTTGTGATCCACCCCTAAATGGATTCCAACAATTATTTTCTTTTAAACCTGACTTAGAAAGCCTTAAGTTTGAACAAGCCAATTCAAGCTAGTTTGAGAAGTGATTGAAGTGTGTTTTGACTTATAGAGAGGTCAGTTCGAATCCACACTTGATTTAGTTTGAACCCACATGTGTTTGAGTTCACAGTGAAAGCAAAGGGCTTCTAGTCTTTAAAACATGCTCAAATCCTTATAGCCTTCAGAACTAGCTAGAAGTGATTTATGCTTAAAGCCAATCCATGCTTTTGTCCCTTCTAAACACACATGAATCGTACTTTGACAAGCATCTCATGCAATTCGCAAAAAAAAGTGCTTTTTCTAGTAAACTTCATTTTTACGTCTTGAAAAGCTATAATCTTTACCCTAAGCATTCTTAATGTCTTTTTTAGTGCCAAACTATAAATAGAACCTCATTTGAGTTTGTAGGTAATCATCAATCATGTATTGAATGCCATATCATTAAATTGTTACCTAGTTGCATTCATTTCAGTGATGAACTTGTTCTCATTTATTTTAAAAGTATTAAATATATTATCTAGTCTTGAGAGAGTTTTTCTTGAGTGTTCCTAAATTATTCCTATAATCTCTTTGAGAAAGAAATCATTAGAATAAACGCCTTTATCTTATTCTTAAGAGAATTAAGGGTAGTGTTCCTTTGCCTTCATACATAAAGGAGATTTCTCCGTGAAGGTGAAAATTGTAAAGAAGAGAATTTCTTGTTATCAAGAGAGTCTATTTTCTTATGCAAGATACTCACTGGTGTAATGAGAGTTTTGTAAGTGATTCACAAGTACTCGGATCAAACTTGTGGTTTGTACTATGGTAGCAAGCACTCATTTTAACTTGTAGATTTAGTGAAAAAATTTTAGAGGTGTTCTAAGGACTAAACATAGGCCAAGTGATTGTGCTAAATCAGGATAAATTGATTTACGTAGTATCTTTATCCCTACTCTCTTTATATTCAGCTCTTTATATTATTGTAATCTCTTGATTTTTTATTTTAGAAACTCTCATCTATTTATTCCTTGAACTGTGTTTTGATAAATTGGTCATCCTCTATGCTTATTCAATTTTTAAGAAGTTCAAAACTTTTCTATAAGTGATTTTCAAGCACTTTGCAACAAAAGCATTTGAGATTTACATAAACTCATTTTTTAAACTTATAACTACACCTTCATCTTAGTAAAACTTATTGTGAAAAGATTTATTTAGTTGAAAATTTGTTAAATACCCAATTCACCCTCCTTGGGTGTAGTTGTCTAATCTTACACCAATGATAGTCACATATATAAAAAACAAGTGCAACCACATAGAAGAAAGGAAGGTTTAGTGAGAAATACTTACAAGGGAGAGGCATTGAGAGGAGAGAGCGGCTATTGAGGTTGACTAAGCATGTCAATGGCTAAGCTTCATTGGAGCCAATGAGAGAACCTAGTAGCAAAGAAAAACAAAAGAGGAGGATGTGAGCTCGATAGAGGTAGTAAAGAGAATAGATTAGTGAGAGGAAGGAGGCTAAGATTTCCTTCAAATGAAAGGATAAAGATCTACTTCATTAAGCTCTCTAAGAAGAACCATATCTTAACTATGTTTGTTAGGAGGGAAGGGGAGGAGAAAGGAAGGATTCAATAGAGTGGAGGGGAGTGGGAGGAATCTCTCCAAATCTTCCAATTTAGAGGGGAAGTTTGAGAGAGAGTTTTTTAAAATTAAAGTAACATATCTAAACATACAAGTCATTATTATTCATTGAGTCAGAACATGTAAGCCGTTATTGTTCATTGAGCTAACACATTTCCTTTAAACAATAAAATGAGTGAGAAGCCGATGTGAGCCATTTTTCCTTATGTGGCTTCGCCTATTTTGTTATATAAGATATATTTATTTGGCCAAAAAATATATATTTTACTGTATAATATTAATATTTAATATAATATATTACTAATCCAACGGCAACATGTGTCATAACTGGGCGGGGCTGGTTTGCGGGTTGCGAGTTAGGTCCCACAATCCGCCGGCCCGATTCATTGCCCCTTCTTCCCCTCCCTCTCTGTCCCTCTCATCGTGCCCCTCCCTTCCCAAAGTTCATTCGAACTTGGCAGCACCCACCACCGCTCTTGGCGGCTCCACTCCACACTCCATTGTCCCTTGGTGGCTTTCTCATTGATGAGCACGTAAATATCAAATTCTCTTGCTCCACCTTCCCCTCTTCTCGCCCTCTCCCTTTTGATTGCTCTGTTTGATAGTTTGCTGTAACGAGTATCATTCGGTGACAAATAAACCAATATAAACGAGTCGAATAATCATTCAAAATCTTTAAATTTGGGAAGGAATAATCCTGAGGAACTACCATCTTGTCCGCTGAAATTCATACCCATTTGTCTCTGTTATCTGTGTTCAAATGGAAAGCCATAATAGCAGTATTGAATGCCGGTGGAGAGCTGAAGAAGTCATTGGTGGGAACGCGAAAGCTCTTCAAGCTCTCAGAGAACTCATCATATTCCCGCTTCTCTACTCTCACCAAGCTAAGAAGCTCGGTGTCAAAGTAAGACTTCCTTTTCTGTCTCCATCCCTTTTTTCCCTTTCCCATGATTGGTTCAACCAATGAACACACACACAATATATATTTGCTTAAGAATTCCAGGATTGTGTTTGTGAATTCATCCCCTTCTAAACCACTGTGATGTTTTTGGCTGATTTGTTTTCTGGGTTTGCCTTCAGTGGCCGCAAGGTTTGCTTCTGTATGGTCCTCCAGGCACTGGAAAGGTAATTTCTTCAAATATCCATTCAAATTAACTGTTTGCACAAATATACTCTCCTAAAATGGTGAGGGTTTTTTTTTTTTTTTTTGTGAATTCAGATCTTGAATTGCACGTATAATCTGTGTTGATACTGAGCAATCTGTTTTTAAATCTCTAATTAATTGTTTCATGTACAAATATTTTGTATATCTCACATGACAAGCTTATTCCACAGAAAGTTCTAGTTCAAGTCGCAAGATACGTTGTTATGTCTGGTTTGGTTTTTGATCAGTATGGTTTTAGAGCCTGCTCAGTGGAAGGTTGCTTTTAGTTGAAAGTGTTTGGTTAGGCTTTTAAATCATGTTCGTTACGCTTATGATTTATGATATCTATCAACGGCAATGAATAACTAAAATTGATAATATCACTGGATGATTATGTAATATATTGTTTTCTTTTCTGTACTTTGCTTTGAAAATGTAACTTTCTTTTGCTAAATCAATTTCATATTTATTGTATTTATGCCTGATTGCTATTCCAGACAAGTCTAGTACGGGCAGTTGTTCAGGAATGTGGAGCACATTTGACAGTTATCAGGTACTTCTTTTTTTTTTTTTAAATATCTATTCCTGTGGATCTTGTGTTCCCGAACACCAGTCTGAGTAAGTGGCCTGTCATTGTTTTGTTTAATTTATCTTGCAGTCCTCATTCTGTCCATAAAGCACATGCTGGGGAAAGTGAGAGAATTCTTCGCGAGGCCTTTTCAGAGGCATCATCTCATTCAAATTGTGGCAAGCCATCGGTTATCTTTATAGATGAAATAGATGTACTCTGTCCTCACCGTAATTCCAGGTAGTGGACAATTGGTGACTGTCCACCTTTATATATTTATATATTTATATTTTAATTTTTCTAAGCATTTGCTTCATTTGTGTCATGATGTGTTTGGCTAAGACTGAATGACATGTGAATAAATTGTCACAATTTTATAGTAGTAGAGAACATGTCATAGGAATGGTAGAGCTCCCCAACCTATACTGAACTTATAATGATTGATAGCACTCCGTCAAATTAACAGAGAAACAAGAAATAGGCTAATTTCTTTGTTGATGCATTCTATAGGAAAGATGACTTCTAAAAGAATGGTTTAAGATACTGTTTAACTGATACAAATTACAGCTTTTGTAGTTCATTGTTTAGGCTTTGTCTGGTTGATAGTGTTTTTGTTAGTTGATAAATTAAACTTTTTAGACTTAGTTACAAGTTATGGTCTTGAAAACTTGTGAATGTGATCATGTTTGATGACACCATGACAATTTATGATGGCCTTAATTATGGACAAAGAAATCAATTAGCAACTATTGTTGCAGAATAAAGTATTTCTAACTCAATTTCGTTTTTTTTCTTCCACACTACACTCAACTTTTCTATTTCTATTCTATTTGCTTGTCTAAATAGATGATCTAGTGAAATTTTTAGTTCTGAAAGAGTTTTAATTCATTAGTCAAAGCATTTGTTATACAATCTTTAATGGAGGAAGCTACATGGCTCTAGCTGATTTTATTGAATTCAGGAAAAAACATATTTATGCCGTATTCTCTAGAGTAATTTATTTATGCCAATCTTTAATGGAGCATGCTCACTAATTTCATTTTGTGCTTGATTATTACTCTGTATTCACTACATGCAGAAGGGAGCAAGATGTTCGAATTGCTTCCCAACTCTTTACATTGATGAATTCGAATAAGCCATCCTCAGCTATGCCAAGAGTTGTTGTGGTTGCATCAACTAACAGGTTTTATATTTAGTTCTAAAAGTTTAATATATACATTAAAAGATTGGGGTTGAATATGTCTTGGTCCTCACCATCTAAAATGATTCATTTGTGTCTGCTGGCTGGGACAGAAATGTTTTTATTTGGCATGCCTGATGGGTAACCTAGAATTGTGAGCTGTTATATAATATTCTGTTACACTAGAGATGCTTTCTTCCTTGAAGTATTGCTAGAACCTTAAAATTTTCTGTTTGGTGCTTTCCTAATTATATGAAACCTGGGGCTTTTTGCGTAGAATTCAGGTGTCTTTTACAACCGCTCTAGATTTTTCCCCCAAAACTGCTCTAGATTATTTACTGCTGCTTTATTTGTTGTTTTTTTCAGTTTTTTCTGCATTAAATTTCAGTAATTGCATTTTTGCATACAGAGTGAATGCAATTGACCCTGCCCTTAGAAGGTATGGACGTTTTGATGCCGAAATTGAAGTTACTGCCCCAAATGAAGAGGAGCGCTTTCAAATTCTCAAGGTTTTCTCTATGGAAATGTTGATGGAATTCTACTGTTAATTACTTGGTGACAAAAGTTATCCTTGAGTTTTTCTACCATATGGCTGTTTTATAGAATTCTTGATTTATGAAGTTTGACCAAGTGAGTTGATTTAATATGTTTAACCACTGATTTTCAGCTTTATACAAAGAAGATTCCCTTGGATCCTGGTGTTGACTTAAAAATGATTGCTGCATCTTGCAATGGATATGTTGGGGCTGATTTGGAGGCTTTGTGCCGTGAGGCTACTATATTAGCAGCTAAAAGGTTCAAAAGTGAAAATGAAAATGCTAGTAATTTAAACATAATGGTGGAAGATTGGAACAATGCCAGAGCTATGGTTGGTCCCAGCATTACAAGAGGTGTTACAGTGGAAATTCCTAAAGTGACTTGGGAGGATATTGGGGGATTAAAAGAATTGAAGGTATGTAAATACATTTGATTAATATCACTCTGATGACAACAGAAATTAATCGTATATGTTTGTATCCTTGCACAGAAAAAGCTCCAGCAAGCTGTTGAATGGCCTATCAAGCATTCAGAAGCATTTTCAAGATTAGGCATTTCTCCTGTACGTGGGATTCTTTTGCATGGGCCTCCAGGATGTTCCAAAACAACGCTTGCAAAAGCTGTTGCAAATGCTGCCCAAGCTTCTTTCTTTTCCTTGAGGTTTAAATGATTTTCATTTTTTTAGTAAGGTTTATCTTTGCCTCACGTGAGTGTCTTTATATGATTTAGACTTGACCTTACGCTGTATGGAGCAAACCAATAGATGCTACTAGGTGTGACATTTATTCACATATAGAGTCTTTCAGGTCCAGGAATTGAAAACTATTTCTTTGAAGTCTCATAAAACAATTTTATTTTTTCTGTAGTATGGAGTGACTTGCTCACTGCCACCTTGGAAGCTCTACTGTATCAACTGTTTGCCCTTTTTCATCTTTCTACTCCTTCTGTCAACAATATACACTTTTGATACCTTTTTTAAATCTACCTCGTTGGTCCTTGAAAAGACACTCCTTAAAAGTATTAATCCTGACCTGAACTCATGATTTAATTGATAACACTAAACTTGTACAGGACCAAACTGACGAATTTTTAAAACATTAGAACTAACTAAATGACAATAAACTTCTGGATCAGGTCTTTAATGATTTATTTTTAAAACATTAGGCACAAATTAATGACTATAAACTTTCAAGGACTAAATTGATAGTAGTGGTATCTTTTGAGGATCCTTATGGTAGTTAAATCTACATTTTTAATATCAATGATCCCACACTTTGATTGTTTTCATGCTTTTGATGTATATCATCATATTTGTTTTTACAACACTTTTTTTAATGAAATCCCCATGAAAATTGATTTATTAGAGAAAAAATATTTTAAAATAATAAATGATGGATTAGTGGTGCAGAAATGTATTCGATGTATGTTGGAGAGGGGGAAGCATTGCTCCGTAACACATTTCAGAGAGCACGCCTGGCAGCACCAAGCATAATATTTTTCGATGAGGCTGATGTGGTAGCTGCCAAGCGGTGAGTGAGTTGTTAATATATTTAAAGATTTTTATGCACATGCAATCTTTGCTACACATAATTATGATGTACTTGGGAATTTCATTGTTGCATAAATTCTTTTGACATAAAATATTGAGAAGTGAAATAGTCAGGGAGACCAATGCAAAGGGTTAATTAGATGGTGACTATGTTAGAGGACAATCTCTGTTTTCAGTAGTTCCTATACAATCCATTCAACTATAAAAATCATTGTTTGCTTTTATCATTATTGCATGACATGTCCATGTAGAGTCAGAATGACACACATGACAAATAGATGGATATGCATTGTGAAAATGCTCTCAAAGTTTCCAGTAGACTTTTTCTTCTACGAATGTTTAGTCAGTGTTCTGGTGAAACATTCCGGGCAATAAAAAAAGTAGAAAAGAAAACCAGCTACAAAAAAGCTAATGGGGGTACTGAAATTAAGTTCCATTTTGACTTCAATTGATTCTTTTTTGGTGCTTTCACATTGGAGCAGAGTTTCTTCATTATTCTATTTGCTATGCCATAGAAATAATTAAATCTTTTGAGTTTCAAATTAGTGAGATAAGGCTTGTTATTGTCTCTTCACAGGGGTGATTTTTCAAGCAATAGCAGTACAGTTGGAGAAAGGCTTTTGTCGACTCTTCTGACTGAGATGGATGGTTTAGAGGAAGCTACTGTAAGTTTTCTGTGTGTACTGGTTCTTAGGACTTTTTATACTTCCCTTGCCCTTCAGTTGTGTCTTATAAAGTCCAGTATCATAAGAATAAAGCACACATTAAACATAGTAAGTTATAATTTACTTTCAATCAAGTCCATATATTATTTGAGAGAATTAAGGCGTCTCCTGTTTCTTCATTATATATAGTAAGATCCATATTTTTTTCTCTCAGGGAATTCTTGTTTTGGCGGCTACGAATCGCCCTTATGCAATAGATGCTGCCCTTATGCGCCCTGGACGTTTTGATCTGGTGAGAGCTAACATATGCCACCAGACTTTATATTTCCTTTTAAAAGGAGAACTTTATTCCAATACAGAAGTTTGCACGTAACTAAGATTTATGAATGTGCGGACATATGTTCACAAGAGTGACTATAGTCATATTAAAATTAAATTATGAATTTGTGAGTGCTGAGTGCACATTTTTGCACGGGTGGACATGCATGGTTGTAAAATTCTCTTTGGCTCTTTGCATCTTTGCATGGATGCTACAGCTCGAAATAACCTTCAGCTCCTCTGTGTTTTTGGGATTGTCAAGAAATGGGCATGTTTGATTACCTGTTTTCAGAACAGTTTTTTGTTCAGGAAAACAAAAAAAATGAAAAAACTTATTTAAAAATGTGTTTTTCTATCATCTGTTCTGAAAAACAAAAAAGAAGTTAAAGTTGTTCTAAAAAAACTAAAAATTATTTTTTGTTTTGCAAAACTAGAGAAAAGACAGAAAATATCATGCTTAATAAAATAAATTATTCTTTCACCCTTTATTTCACCCAATTTAGATATATTTTTCAAAATAATGACTCAAACAGGTTTTTTTTAATTTTTTTTTTCAAAATTTGTTCTAAAATACTATTCTTCAGAATTGCTTTAAGAACAAGCCTTTATGATTGAAGAACTCTTGCATTGAAAGTAACTTTCTTCATTGTGGTGTACAATATAATCCATACAGGTGGTTAATTTATAGCTATGATTGTGCTGACTTGTTTTGTGTTTTACAAGAATGATTTTCTGATGATACTTCACTTTTTGCTTCATAAAAATATCCCTTCTGTTGGTTGCAAAACTAACCGGTCTTAAATCACACACAAAGATGTGCTGAATGAATGAGTTCCTTTCCTTTCACTTAACATTCTGAAGAGACTAATAAAAAGGTTGAGAAGCCGATCAAAATGAGACTCCTAAAGAATTATGAGTTTATTATTTCTATCTCGCAACATCATCTTTCATAGTTCCTTGTTTTAGATAATACTTGCTTTTTGATATTATAAACAAATGAAAAAAAAGGCATTCAAATATTCTATCTCACTCTTGTTTATCTTTGTTGAATGATAGGTGCTGTATGTTCCCCCACCTGATTCAGAAGCTCGATATGAAATACTGTGTGTCCATACACGTGGCATGAAACTAGGGAGTGATGTCAATCTCAGAAGACTAGCAGATGATACCGAGTTTTTCACAGGCGCTGAACTTGAGGGTTTATGCAAGGAAGCTGGAATTGTTGCTCTGAGAGAAAATATCTCTGCTACTGCCGTGTGTGATCGCCATTTCCAGGTGGTGAGGAATTCTGTAAATCCAGCATTAACAAAAGAAGAAATTGATTCTTACTCATCTTTCATGAAGACCTCATCATCAGCATTTTCTAGGCATTTCAAATCAAGTTCAAAACTTGATAATAAGAGAAGTAATATCTTAGGTTCCATGGCTAAACTAGGTATTGTCGGCTGTCTGCTACTTGCTGCTACTAAATACTTTTTCATGCATGAAGAACAATCTGTATATGAAGTAGCTATCACCTGAAGAATCTTGTCCCATTTTGTCTCTAGTCTTAACATTGACTCGGTTTAACAAGACAACATTGATTTGTGCAGTTGTCTCTTGGTTTTTCTTAAAAATTAGATATGGGCTCTGCTTTCTGCAGATTTATCTGATGCACATTCCTAATTAGTTCTCCAATTCGATTTTGTTGAATGGAATTTTTTTATTTGGGAATATTTGTGTGTTCTGGCTCTGTTCTTGACAATGATTGCCATTCAGAGTTGGACCAATGATCCTGCTATTAGTGTCTGTTATTATATTTCTTTTTTTTTTTAAAAGGAGTTTTGATGTAATTGTTTCCCTAATGGACAATGTTAGGTTTTGAATCAATGCTTGGTTCTGTAAATTTGAAGTTTGATGATACCTGCTCCTAAGCAGAGCATAGTCAATAACAGGTGAGGCCATAGTTACCTTGGTGAAATTTTAACTGAATTTTTAACAAATTCAAATGAATGTGTTGATAAGTTAGTAAATTTTAAAATTAATGTAAACTATAGAAGGATCAAAACGATATTTTCTATTTCTTTTTTTTTCCCCTTTCGGGTGAATAAAGAGATTATTATGACAATTATTTTCAATTAGTTATTTGTTAAATTTTCACCAAACCAAGAGAAAATTTATGTGATTTTTATATAAAGGGGACTATTAAAATTTTGATTAAAACTGATATATTCATAAATGAAAACGAGATCAGATAAACGGGTTTACAAATATTATCAATTATATTCTTTAAGTAATGAATGTATTTGAAAAGGAAATTTGTTTTGTTTTTAGTTTAATACTCCTGCTTGAATATTAATTTATTAACATTACTCTTAATACCATTAGTTCAAAAAGTTAATCATGATCACTAAATTATTCTATAAGAATGCTAACCAAATTTTGAAAACTTGAATATTAATACAATTTTCGTATTCATCCTCATTAGAATTTTAAATTTTTTGGTATGTAAGAAAATAAGAAAATAGTTTCATTTCTAAAAATAAAATTGTTCAAGTCGGTTTTGATAAAATAAATATGTTGATATGCGTAAAAAAATTAGTAATAAAAGTATTATTAACCCATATGGGGTTCATGATCATATACGCAAATAACACAGTCAATTCAATCTTGTCATCCTTCAAACTTAATCAATAATAACTCATAATATTGAGCCTCATTGTCACATATAGATTATAAAACAATATGTTTTCCAACAAAAACAAACAAAACAAAACACCTTAAATAATCATATAAAATTTTCACTAATTCCCAACGTTGGAAGGAGCTTGGGCCCTCGTATGGAGTTGGGATTCCCTCCGTTTGTTGTACCCCCCATGAAGAACGGCGGATATGAGCGGTTCAAATTTAAAATATTTATTCTTTATATTTATTAAAAAATTAAAAAAAAATAATAAACATGTTTCATTACTAATTTGGACAGTCTCAATTTAATATGGGTTGTTCAAATTTAATATTAAAATTTTTTCATCTATATTAGATCTGAATTGTTTAGACTCGTGATTAGATTTAATAGAAAATTTAATTTTTATAAATTTATTATTTGGATATACTTTGAATAATGCATATTTAATATCAAAAGTGTAAATATTTTTAATATTAAATTTGAAACATTCATAATAAATCTAGATTGTCCAAATTATTTTATCAGAATTAATAAAAATATATTTTTTATTTAAATAAATACAAAATTAAAATTAAAATTAAAATATCTAATTTGGACCCTAGACAATTCAGTTTTAATAGGAGGTAGTAGGGGAAAGTGGGAGGAGAGAAACAAGTCCCTGATATAGCCTCGACTTATCTTTTATGGTGGAAGGTTTACTGTGTTCTCTTTTCTTTTTTCTTTTTTTTTTTTTGAACCTTTTTATGGGTGAAAATGCTATTGTTTTGTATGTTTATGTTACACAAACAAATTGAAAAAATAAAGGAAAAATCACTAAGTCCCTCATAAAGATTCTATTCTAATTACTATAAAATTCTACGGAATACAAAAGCTACTCTCAAATCCTAAATCTATTATTTATAAATATATTTTATTATAATTATTAAACTATCCTTATTAAATATAAAAAAAAAAACTAAACAAATCAACCACCGGTGGTCATCGGACCTCTACTCGCTTGCCAGCTGAAGGAAGTCCAATTGGCTGCCATCACCGGTCGTCAGGGCACAGGTGAATGGGTGAAGCATTTTTTTAAAAAGTAAAAATAGAACAAGGATATTTTAGTAATTACACAAAAAATTTACAAATAAAGGATTTAGGACTTGTTAATAATTTATGTATTTCATGAGATTTGTAGTAATTAGAATCCCTATGAGGAACTTTAATTTATAGTGATTTTCCCCAAAAAAATGAAAGAAATAAAAGTAAAGAAATACTCCCTCTTTTAAAAATGTAAAGCATTTTTTAAGAATTGAAAGTTCAAAAATATAAAGCATTTTTAATCTTTTAAGGTTTAATTATTATTTTTTTTAAAAAAAAATGTCCCTATTGATAATGACTTTATATTTATTGTAGGGTGTTTAATAGAGGTAAATATAAAAAATTAGGATTAATTAAAAAGTAGGTAACTACTTTATTAAGAAGTGAGATTTGGTTAAAAATACTTTACATTTTTAAATGGAATGAATAACAAATGTTCAGCTGCTTGGTTTGGTTTTTTATTTCTATTCTTTTTAACAAAAATGTTTTAAAATATAGTTTTAAGAATTGCTTTTCAAAATAAACAAAATAAAAATATATTTGGTTATATTAATTTTTAATCAGTTTTAGAATTAAACAATAGGATGATAGTGGGGGCAGTAATTATGATAGAAATTAGTCAACCCAACTATATTTTTTAGTAATCAAATGTAGTCTGTTTTGAAAAGAAGAAAAATAAAATGAAAACAATTTTAATATGTTTTCATTTAAAAAAAATAAAAAATTAAAAAAGTTTTAAAAATAATTAAATCCAAAATATTTATTTAAAGGAATTTTTTAATTTTAAAAACAAAAAACAGTTTTTTAAAATCATGCCTGTTGTTTCTCGATGGGTATTGATTAGAAATTGACATTTTATTGGCCCAAAAGGAAAAGGTTTAAAACAATGGTAGGTCTAATGGTGTTAGGCGAAGCATAACAGAACCACATGGATAATGTTTAGGGCCCGTAAACTCGCATTGGCCCATTTGCAATGAGAAATCGATAATAGCTAGGTCCCATAAAACTCACATTGGCCAAAAGTGCAATAAGATATAATTATATTTATAAAAGCTAAAATATTACAATAACTTTTTTTAAATAAATGGCAAATTACCCTCTGAACTTCAGGTTTAAGAATATCACAGATCTTAAACTTATTTATTGTGTAAATTATTCTCTCATTTTTAAAAACATGCATATGGCTCTTAATGTTTACATCATTTTTTTTTGTTCATTTTTTAAATTTTTGAGTCTTTTTTATTATTTTTAGTTTACTTAACAATCAAAATTAGTTTTTGTTAACAACAGGAGCCAGCTTGTACCATTTTGAAAAGTCGAGAGAATAATTGATACAATAAATAAGGTCAATAGTCTATGGTGCTAATAAATCTAAAATTTAGGAGTAATTTGTTCAGTTACCACTATTTTTGTAATGTAACAAGTATTACATTGAGGTTTTAATACAGCATTAAGGATAATTTTTGCGCTTAAACTTTACTCGAAAGATCACTAGACACCTTAAATTTAACGTAGGTTAATTATATCCCTCAACATTAAAAATTCACTCCCTCATCACACTATCATTTTCTTGCCATCCTTCACTATTAGTAGGTCCTACATATATTTTTTAATATTTTTTATTATAAAATATTTGAGTTGAGTGAGGCCACTAACCTTTTGGGTAAAAGTTGAGGGAAAAAAAGAACTCTTAACCTAATGATAAAAAATATCAAAATGGCAGAACTCATTGATGACAAATGGAGATTAGGCATTTTAATGTCAAAGTGATAATAGAAAGAATCTTTGATGTTGATGGATAGAATTAACTCATAATTGAATTTAGAGTGTTCAGTAACCTTTTGGATAAAGTTGAAGAATAAAACGACTCTTAACCTTTTATTATAAATATATGAAGTTTTTATATTACTTTGTATGGTTATATTTATAATAAAAATTTCATATTATTTT
>NW_026557161.1:0-27279 GCF_029017545.1 Prosopis cineraria | reverse complement strand
GCCATAGAAGTCTGGTCCATTAAAACTTGTGAAGGCCTCCAAGCTTGTCGAGCGCACCGCCTTAAAACATGGAAACAATTTACAAATAATCATGCAAAGCACGAGCCTTTCCTTCCAGTTGCATCTCACAGATAGTTACTATATATATCTTATCTATATACATATATATTAAGCAAACAAAAATGTATGTGACCATATCGTCAAAGGGATCACCAGGATATTTGCTTCAAAAGATTGAAGAAATAATTATGTTGCCAGCATGTAGGAAAATAATACGATTTGAATATTGAATCCATGAGGGATAAATAAGCAATCCTAGTTCATTACTGGAACTCACCCACTTCCCCAGCTCCTTAAACCCAACAAAATGTTCAAATGAAAATAAAAGAATGTAAAATTTAACACATGATTGAGGTGTTACCTCTTCAAAGACCTTGGCATAGAGTGATAGAGCGACAGGGGAGTTGTATATGCCAGCACATCCACAAGGGCATTCTTTTTTATGTCTTTCATGAGGTGCACTATCAGTTCCAAGGAAAAACCTTTTACTTCCACTAGTAACAGCAGAGACAATTGCCTGTCCTGTGAAACAAAAATAACAATAATAATAGAATGATGATGATGATGTATAAAATTATGTGGAAAAGAAAAATATCAGAAGATGAGACAAGCAATAAGAACATTTCAAGACTTGGAAGAAAGCTGCATTCATGCCACATGTAAATCATAACATTCATGACTTTTATTTAAGTAGTTTATCCAATGAATGAAAAACAAGATTGGACTGTTTGGTTCAACTAGTATGAATCCATCCAATTTGCTGGTCTGATTTATGACCTAACCTAGGGTAGTGCCAACCCGGACCAACCCAGTTGCAACCCCACTGGTCAACTTGGTCCATTGCAATGCACTTATTTTTTAATATATTTGATAAATTTAACAGTTATGAGAAGATTATGTAAGATTTGTGGAAAGTAGACTGCAAAAATAATCTTTAAATATTAGTTGTGATAGAGACTATTTCTAAATTTTGGTTAAGCTTATTTGAGCAAAATTATTTAACTTTTTATTGGGATTTTACTGAGTTTGCTAAACTTTTGTTGGCATTGTGTGACATGTATAAGATTTTACTCTCTTCATTGAATTTTTGTTGGATTATTTGAGCAAAACTAATGATTTTTTATTTAAATATTTATTTTTTTCATATTCAAATATGAATATTTTTATGCATATAAATTAAATTAAATTATTTTAATTAAGACTGGTCTGACTCCTGACTCAGGTTGACTTTTTTTGAACCACTAGCCTTTTACCAATTCAATGACCAGTCTGCTTTCAAAACCTTGAGTTTATCTCAAGTTTTTTTTAATGAAGACTGGTATAGCACCTGAAAGATGTGAGGTTGAAATTATTTATACTCCATGGCAGAAAAATACATACTGTGGATTTCTCTTTTGAGCACTGGAAGACAGTAATTGTGAGGCTGCAAGCCAGCTTGGAACAGAGCATTGCGGTTCAGAAGAAGATGCTGTGGTGTAACAGTGGCAGCTACATAACCTGACAAAAAAAAAATCATGAGAAAATTATGAAAAATGAAATAACAACATAAAAATAGAGATCATTCAACCAAATGATTAGACATACCTTCTTTGCAAGATTCTACAAAGTTAACAGCATCCATGGTAGTAATATGCTCCATTACAACCTTCAGCTGTGAAAGCCTTTGAAGTAAAGGCTCTAAAATTGTTTCAATAAAACCTTTTCCCTATCGAAAATATCAACACTTGGATCTGTGACTTCCCCATGAACCTGTAAAGCAATTAATTCAAGCATAAGGATGTAGAAGAAAAGACATCTTAGTACTTAAAGTCAGAAAAAAGACCAGATGGATAGAGGGAAACAAGTCACTGGGTGGCTTGCCAAACACCATGCAGTTCATACTTAAGCCTTCACATGTTTATCATTGCAACATGGTGTGAAATAGGTGTCCATTACATACAAAATAGGTTCATACAGTTAAAAAGGAAAGAAAGAATGAAGAAACAAAAGTAACAATTTTTCCCAAAAAAAAAGGACAAATAAGCAAGTTAAGCGAAATCATATTGGTACCAATAATGGTATGTTCTGCTGAACCATCTCCTCTAAAACAGGAAGGCATTTTCCAAGAAGATCTGTAACGCCATCTTGAGAGTTTGTGGTAGCACCAGCAGGATATAACTTCACACCATAAACAACACCACTTCTTTCTGTCAATGCAGTCAGCATCATCAATAAATGCAATATATTTATAAAAATAAAGGCAAAGGTGGATGAACACAAAAATCTAAGCGATAGATGGAAGAGCGTAAATATATGCAACCCTAGACATGCAAATTAAACTTGCTACTACTTCTTGAAAACTCATTTTTGCCATATATTTGAATACATTTCATGGGTGAATTTCTTTTAAACTATGCACGCATAACTAGACTCACTTGCAACTTTAATCTCATCAGGGCTTGTCATGTCTGTTAGGTAAAGGGTCATCAGGGGGGAGTGAAGTTGCTGTCTCTAGGCAGTGCTTTCAAGATGGCCTCTTGATAAGCCAAAGCAGCAGCTGTGGTAGTAATGGGTGGCCTTAAATTTGGCATAACTATCGCTCTTCCAAAATGCTTTGCACTGTAATGCAGTACTAGTCAGTAATCAAGATTTGAAAATCATTTCATTTTTAGGAATATAAAAGATGCCAGGAGCAAGCATTTCTCTCATTCATCCCCTAAAAATCATCAGTGTAAATGGATTGACAACAGGCCTTTCTGTTATTGATTTTAAGTGAATTTACCTGGAAGAGATTACAGATTTGAGAAGGTCACCATCACGAAGGTGAAGATGCCAGTCATCAGGTTGTGTAATAGTAAGCTCCGTCTTTGGTCCTTTAGAATACAGGCGCTTATGCGCTTCAAATTTTTAGATGAAAAGTGTAATACCTATAACAAAGATAACAAAATAGACAATAGATGAATCATAAAATTCACACAAAAGGCAATGGTGTACATAATGATACAGTCTAGTAGTTTGAGTAATGGAAATAAACTGTTAGATTGCAGAGAAACAGTTCAGCTACACTTGAAGCCATTTGAACAGAATTCCAACATTTTCAAATTGACAATGGTCCTGGAAGGGATTAAAAAGAAAATAGCGAATTTATTATTAGAGTTCAAAATCCAAACACTTACTGTGGCCATCATTCAAGTATTGAAGAAATGAGGTGAGAACACAGCAGGACGTATCACCCCCTTTTCAATACTTGTTTTGCCACAGAAGACTAGTTAAGGAAATAAGTTTGAGCTCTTGACCAGTGAAAACAACTTCACAAATAAAGTCACTAAAAGAAAAAAAAAAGAATTACTTGGTAAGGAAGGAACAAAGTCTTCATCATTCTTGATACGACAAAGCCATCATCACAAGCACTTCAAAACTTGCAGAACTATCTGTTATGAAGAAATTATGAGATGAAAGGAAAAGAAACATATCAGTACTTTGGCAGAACCTAATTATTACTTACGATGACATGCATTTCTATAAAAAGGGAAAGGGAAATAATGAAGTAAAAGAGGACTTTGTTATCAATTGCTTGCCGTTTAGTGTAATGACAATAAGCAAAATGTAAAATGCAATAATTCAACCTAGATGTGCTTCCCAATTGTTACTGGCAACACGACTAATCAAAGGCCTGAACAATAATCCATCATACAAAAGGCCTGAATGGAATGGTACAACACTTAAATGAGAGTGGTGGCCATAGGCAGACCTTTACTACACCACTGAAATCTTTGAAATATGCATATTTGATTTAATACCCTTTTAATTTTTGTTCCAGATATTTTGACACAACTCAAGCCGAGTCATTTACAAGATCATACATCACAAGTACCTTGAGAATTTCCAAGTTTGATGATAATATAAAAAGATTAATAAACAGAATGCCAATACACAACAAATCCAACATTGCAAAACAACATTATCCAAATCATACAAGTCGCTAATAATCAAAATGAAGAGGGAAGAAGTATAATAGCCAATTACACACCATTCAAGCAAACACCAGTGCAAAATAAAATAAACACTACGTAAATATTCATAAATTCAAAGGTGTCAATATTCAACGATTACACGATCAGATACAAAGCCAACTTAAAATGAAAATTTTAAAACAAGGCAAGAAAATGTGAGGGCAAAAAGCAGAGTAGAATCATTATAATTGAGCCATTGAACAATCAACACAAAGTAAACATTTGAAGAACAAGGAGAACCAATTAAGTGGGGAGGAAGCAGAGAAGACTTGTACGATTGAAAACTACTGAGGGAGTGAGGTTGTTTGAGCGATTGAGCGAGAGGGGGGCCAAGCAGGATTTCGTCTTCTACGTACGAGTTGTCCACCGAGGGAGAACAGACACTGTGACGAAGGGAGGGCGGGTAACATCAGCGACTCCGCAGCTGTGACTGAGAGATGGGGAGGCAGAGAGTCAATGGAGTAAGGATTGAGGCGCTTATTGGGAATCTGAGAGATAAACAACATCGTGAAGCGCAAGGAAGAAGAGCGAGCGAGCATTGCTTGAGGACCACCCTTTTTATTTTAAGAGGGCAAGGGCATTTTTTCACCTCCATGTTTGTTTTTTCGAAGGATTGTTAGATATTATAAAGTCAATGGGTCAATTCTATCATTTAATATTAAAAATTCGATCTTCAATGCCTTGATAGGGTCTCATATTTGAATATTTAAATTTTAACGGGTGAGATATCATTTTAATTAGATTAATTTACATATTTTTTTAGTTATTTTCCTCCCGTAACAACAGAATTCATATTATGAGTTTTAAAGATATATAAAAATAAATCATGCTATTAGTGCAGGCATTTTAACTAATACTACAAAGATGACCCAGGACAGCACGACAATGTTTCTCTTCAATAAGAGTTATATACCTCTTCCAAGGTTATTAAATTCGAGTCTCAATAAAAATATTTTCTTCTTTCAAGATTATGAAATTCATTCAGAATGTGTCCCCAATTTATTTTATAACATTTTCTTTCTCTTTATTTATTTATTCTTAACTTCTTTTATATCACTGTGCAAGTCATCTATAAGTTTCCTGTGCATACGCTGGAAATGTCAAAGATGTAAGCCTTAGATCATTTTCTAAGAACTCAAACAGCTAGAAAGAAATTAGAAAAATGAAAACTTAGGGCTGTATGGCTTCTATTTTATTTATTATTTTTAAAAAACTATTTTGTAATATAATTTTTAAAATTGTTTTTTTCAAAACAAAATTAAATGAGAATCCATTTGGCTATGTTAATTAAAAAATAATTTTAAAATTAAAAATAAACTGATAGTTCTGATTATAAACAGTTAATGATGATAAACAATAATAAAAATTAGTCAAGATAAATATAAATTTTAATAATAAAATTTAGTATATTTTAAAAATAAAAAAAATAAAAACAATCAGAAGTTGTTTCTATTTTTTGTTTTTTAAAAAAAATGAAAATAGTTTTAAAAATAATTAAATGAAAAACACTTATTCAAACAGTGTATAAATTTTTCTATTTTAAAAAACAAAAAGCAACTTTTAAAAATAGAAAACAAACAAGCTATTACTGATTTGAGAACTGATTTGGCAACAACGGCCAACAAAAATGCATCATCATTTTTCCCTAAGTAACAACAGAATTCATATTATAATTTTTTAGTTCATAATTAATCATGTTTTATAAAATTATAATTGTTTATTGTATAAAATAAGCATATATTAATTAATCTATCATATGTATAAAATAAGCACTTGACATAAAAGATAATCATAACAAAAATAATTATAAATTAATAAAGAAATGAGAAAAAAAATACAACTATTCAAAATTCAAACTATAATTCAATCAGTAGTTATATTTTCTTCTACATAAATAAAAACTTAGCAACATACTACAACAAGTATACAATCACAAATTCAATCAGTGTCATCATCCACAAATGTGCAATCTGTTTTTCAGTTTTGTGCTCCTCAACTTCTTTACTTCCCTACTCTCTTTCATCTTCACTCCTTTTTCTGTTTACAAGAAACTGTCGAGCGCAGAAAGAAAGGGGACGGTCCAGAATTCGGATCCCAAATGCAAGCTGAGTGTGGAGCATTTTTTGCTAGAGGCCATGGTCAATATTTTGTGCTCAATCAATGTTTCATGGTTACCCTTCCAAATTGAAACTAAATCCTTCAAGATGCGAACTTTGAAGAAAAGAAAAAAATTTTGGAGCGGCTATGGAGGACAAAGAATCCGATCTTCAAGAGAGAGAAGGAGGGGGGAGACAAATAATGAGGATTGAGGCTGCAGAATGTTCTGGTCAAATGGAAGAAGGCGGGAGGTAGAAATGAACTGAAGGAATGAAATGTGAAATAGTAAATCAAAATGGTCATAAAGATATTATCACTCCAAATCCATAGTACTCAAGAGATTAACTCATAAAAAAATTATCAAGTTTGTTATTTGAAAAATGAAATTTCAAGTCTTTGTAAATAAAAAATGAGTAAAAATCATTTATTAACCATTTTTATCAGGGTATAAACATGCTTCAAAAGTATAGGATATCTGAAAGGATTGAAAGGAGTTGAAAACAATTGAAAAATTTTATGTTATTGAAAATAGAGTAATGCATCATGACTTGTGCACATTGAGTTGTATCTTACCACTCTATGCAATGCGCCATGACATAGGCACCATACAACGTAGCATGTTGCATGCTCATGATAATGGAAATAGGGTAACTTTTGACGTGTCTCAATTCTCCGTTTGATATCTGAATGACATAATTTAAGTGTCTATACTAGCTAATAGCATGAGTTTTATTTTCAAAACAAGTCACACCAGAAAGTTGGACAACCAAACACAATTTTATCAATTCTCAAATTTCACAACAAAAAAGGTATTCAAGAGTGCCAAAAGTTATTCCTAACACTCAAACTATATTCATTGGACCTAGGACTACTTGTACAACACATTACAAGCACATATATAACTTTGTACCATGAATTCATTCCTCAGCCCCTTTAATACCAAAAACAGAAAAGGGGAGGTTTTCGCATTGCATTTCAAAACAATATTCCAAATTACAATTAATTACATATTTATATACTTGCACTAGTATTTTGGCCTTATCAAATTTTACAACTTAATATGAAAACATCTCAAGACCCAATATACAAACCAAACATCCTAAACCATTATATAGTCCAAGGGTA
Organism: Prosopis cineraria; assembly: GCF_029017545.1. NCBI lineage: Eukaryota > Viridiplantae > Streptophyta > Magnoliopsida > Fabales > Fabaceae > Prosopis > Prosopis cineraria. The sequence goes on along the minus strand of NW_026557161.1, from coordinate 20,005 downwards.
AAACAAAAATGCATCTTAATTATTTTGTCACTAAGTCTTTTAAATACATTTTGCCTAAGTGAGTCGTAAGCCTTTTCAAGCTTGATTCATCTTGTACGCTTGTGTAATTTGTCAATTATTGTTCTAAGTTTTTTGAATCATGCAATCCCTGGTTGAATGCACATGAGTTCCACACGTGATATATTATTTCCAAAATGGCTTAGTTTTGTAACTAGCCATTTCATGTATATGTGCTAGAATGTTCCACATGTGATCTGTCTTCCAAAATAGTTTGAATTTTGTAACCATCCATGCCACGCATGATAGTAAGTTGGTCCCATGTGTGATTCGTCACACAAAATTGGCTTTGGTATTTTGCCGACCAATTCACATGTGAGAATTTGAGGGTCGCACGTTTATTTTGTCACATAGAATTGTTTGCATCTCTTTATAGTACAAAACACACATGAGTTACCCTAGTGTTCACTCTTGAATTGTCACATATGCTTGATTAAAACTTGGCTAGCTTTATTTCATGTGTAAATCATTTAGTTGCACATAAGAAATGTCACTAACGGCTATAATCACTATTTCAATAATTTGTCAACTATCAAACCTATATATGTGATACAATTCAAGCCTAGAACAAGAATTTTAATCTTTAAGTGAACTATTCATCATTTGAACATTTTTAAAAAGCTTTCAAAGTTATGCATCAAAGCATTACATTCATTATTTTTCATTCTTGATAAAATTTGTGAAAAAGCTTTCACAAGTTTCTAAGCTTTCAATTATAATTAATTTACTCCTTCAAGAAAGTTCTTTTTTGAGAGTTCTATATTTTAGTTGAAATCTTGAAAAAGAGTTTTTTCAAGTAAATTATAATAACTTGTTGGTTGTAGTGAGGTTTGTATTAAATCAAGACTAGTCAATTCTTGAGAGTTGTACTGTGATTGCAAGCACTTATCGAAGCTTGTGAGTTTAGTTGAAAATTGTAAGGGTGATCTTAAGGACAGGACATAGGCTAAGATTTGGGCTGAACTGTGATGAATCTCTTATGTCTTATTTCTTAACTTCTTGCATCTATCTTTCTCTCCTTCAAGTTCTCCAAAAAAATTTAATGTCATTCAATTCATTCTCTCTTGGGTGCTAGCCAATCCAATAGCTATAACACCAAATAAGGTTCTATCTGTATGACTGGACTATCCAAACTCATCAATTGTGAGTAACGACTTGGCCAAAGATCACATGACTTACTCTCGAACCACGGTTTCCCCACTCTCGAATCTCTAGAGTGTCATATATTCTAAGCTAATATCCTCGATAAATTGGTGAAGATAACTAGATTCTAATTTCTTGACAAACTATGGGACAGTCCCTCAACAAACTATGAGACAAGGCTATACTCTCTTGTACTAAAAGTTAGCCAAAAATACTATAGAGATTTTATCTACTCCTCTCCCTAGGCGAATTCCCACCTATTAATTATGCCATATACGATGCTCACTTATTATTCACAATTTCATTATCAAAAAACAACACATTAGGCTCACACCCATGCACTACTCAAGTGAGCATCAAATCTCATTTCACATTTATCATATATATTCATCATTTTTAACCTTAACACATTCATTCTTTATCACATATTCATTATACTTCTCATTCCAATATACATATATATTCATAGTTTTGAAAATCACTTTGGATTTCAAATTTACATGTCAAGACAATACACAAATTGTGCATGAACACAATTTACTCAATCATCAAGACTTAAGGCATGCTTTCACATTCATAAATTTAACCATACATGCAAACATGCACATTGTACATTAAAACACAATGAATAAATAACTACACAAAATAAGGTTCCCTTAGTTATTTCAAACCTTTGAGAAATTAAATGTTTACCCTTCAATATTTTAGCTTCTAAGCTTGATTTCCCAATCCAATATGATGCCCAATTGCTTAATCTATAATTAAACAATTCTAATATTGTCAAGAACGCACCTTCAACTCTCACACTTCTACTTCTACAATACCCAACATCTTTAATTTTTACCTTTGGGCTTACCCATTAGGCTTATTAACTCTATTTAGTTTCCAATAACATTAGTGAGCCATTAAACCTCCATTTATGGCATTGCAACACTTCCAACAACCCTAATTAATACCATTTTAGGATATTAATGAGGCTTACCTACCAAAGATATCAAAATTCATTCTTTCTAGATTTAAATACTCCAATCAACTCCCATTAACTCCATTTGAGTCAATAGGTTTGGGCCTATAACCTATTTGGACCAAAAATCATCCCCCATTATTAAACCCTAACTAAAAACTTCAAGCAAATGGAAGAGAATGGAAGGTTAAAGTCTAGGGTACTTACCTTTGGTGATTAATAACTCTAAAATGTCCTAAATATCCTCCAAATGTGAACCATAGCAAATACTCTTATTTGCTCTTCATTTTCATCCTTTTCTTTCCTTTAGTGCACATGCAACATACGTCTTGGCACATGGCACAGAGAAGCCCTCCTACTTCAGTGGTCATTTATACGCCACAATAAAAGTGCTGCAAGTTGCGACATGTGGCACAAAGATACTTTCTTTATGTTTTCACAGCATTCATGCAACAGTGTACGAGCTTAATTTTTTTCTTGTCTTTAAATAAAAGCCATATTACAACTACTAGGGGCATTTTTGTCTGATCAATTATCACATACTATACCATTATAAGTTGAAAGTCACAATTAATTCAGGATATTTTCATCAGTGTACTGTTTAAGTATTGTAGTTGGTCCACCAACTTTTAGATATGGAATGTTAAAAGTCACAATTAATTGAGCATATTTTTATCAGTGCACTATTTAAGGATTGTAGCTGGTCCACCAACTTTGTAGAATTGATATTTTTTATCATAAAATATTTAATAAGAGGTCTTACCATTTTTATATTTTTTTATAATTGAAAAATACTACCTTTTACTCTCTTTCACCTTCTCTCTTCCCCCTACTTTCTCTAGTAGATTGCTTTCATCTTTAGCAAGGGAGACCCTTACTTGGTGAGCATGGATGCTTCCTTCACCATGTTGAACATAAATGTATGCATTGCTACTAGCCTCTTAACCTAGGTTGTCCTTAACATCATCTTCTTCTACAAGCCCTTAATCATTGGTGCAATTCAAGGCATGATCACCAACCTTATTAGCATCACCTCAATAGCAAGTAATTAATAAACTACAATCTAAGAGATCATCAAAACTCTTCATTCACTCCATACTCATTCACACATGCACTCTTATTCTTCAGGTGTTGTGCAAGGATAGGTTGCCATCGTCATGGGCATATGCTCAGGCTCTATTTCTTGGGTGACTATGATTATGGTCCACAAGAGATCCAAGCTACTTCAGAAGGTAGATGACACAATGGCCATGTTTCACACTCATGCCATTGCCATAACTCTCAGAGGAATCCTATTAGGCCTCTTTGTCAAGCCTAAGCTCAACTTTCTATTCTATGGCACTTATAACAAATATATAAGCCTCTTTTATGATCTCAAAATGAACAACACCAAAATTGGGTTTCAACAAGTCAAGTTCCAGCTCCTAAGCATTTTGTATGTCATGTTGTCTAATATCATTGTTGCTAGCTTGATATGTCTACTCATTCTAGTGTTGATGCCTTTAAGGATGTCAGACAAGGATATGGAGATAGGAGACGAGGCTACTCATAAGGAAGAAGCATATGCTATATAGAGTTAAGGTGACAAGCTTGACAACTTTGTTTTAGAGTATTTGAGTTTTAAGTTTTGTGACACAACCCCCTTATGACTTTCATGTTGGAGGTCTACCTTCTTGAGTTTCTCACAGTAGGCATAGCCACAAGACACCTTATGAGTCTCCAAGATATTGATTTTGTGGCTAAGATGGCTACGTGGTTCAACCATATTGCTCAAGGTCACGAAGAAGAGAGAGGAGAGAAGGAGAGGGATGGGAAGGGAGGAGAAAAGGAGACAAGGGGTAGAGAGTAAAAATATTAAAAAATGAATTGTAGGGCCTACTAATGCCAACAAACGAGGAAGAAAATGATAGGGTGAAGGGAGAGGGAATCTTTAACATTAATGACAAAATTGTTTCATAGTTAAGTTTAAAGTACCTAGTGACTTTTCAAGTAAAGTTAAGAGGCAAAAATGACATTTAACTTTTTTCTTATCACTACCTTCCCTCTCCTTCCCAATTGTAAAACTGTAATGAGAGAGACAATTATGATTTATTTTAAAATATCATTATTTAAGTCAAGAAAAATGTGAGGACAAATAAATTTTAATTTTAATTGGGTAACATGATAATTTAAGAGGACATGAATTTTCTACATATTGAAAAATGTATCTATATATATATACTAATGAAGCAATTAAAAAAATGAAATTATTTAAATTTTTTTTTAGACATGCATGCAATAACCTACACATATTAACCATTGACACTAATTAGTCACATAGAGGGCAACTACCATCCACATGCATTGCACGGATGATTAGTAATGCAATCTTAGAAGAATATAAACAAAAAAACCCTTAAATAATTTAGTTAAATGGAGTAATTAATAATTTAATGAATATAAAGTGTTTTAGTTATTAGAAGTCGTGTACAATCAAATCTTCATAGGGAAGGAGAATAGTTCTAATTACTTTATGGTTTTGAAAAAAATGTTTTAATTGATAAAACACATTTTTTTATAAGTAAACAATAGAGTGGCCTCCCTTCTATTTTACTTAAATTGTAGAGAACTCTTCTTTATTTTCAAAACATACACTTTAATCCAAATGCTAACACCATGGAATATTACATTAAATATTCTAAAATATATAATTTTATTTATAATTATATTAAAAATTTTAAAATTGTTATTTTACCCTTCTAATCTAATTTTCTACTTTCTCTCCAATTTTAAAAAATTTAACTAATTATGTTGATATTTAAATAAATAATTTAAATTTTGAGTTAAAATTAATAAAATAAAAAATATTATTTTGTCCAATTTATATATTTAAATTTTAGAAAATATTACTAAATAAATACATTTTTACAACTAAAAAAATTTAAAGGGAAAATATAACTTTGAATACCTACAGTTTGCTCTCATTTTGTTATTGGTCCCTACATCTTTTTTCACTGTTTTAGGTTCCTCTGATTTTATTTTTCAATGAGGACCTAAAATATTGAAAAATAAAAGTATATAGATCTAAAATATTAAAAAAAGTATAGGGACTAATAATAAAATGCAAACAAAGTATAGAGATCTAAAGTTATATTTTTTCAAATTTAAAATATAAAAAGTTAAAAAAACATATGCATTGATTTTTTTGGCAATTTGAATAATTTTTAAGAAATATTTATATTTAGAGAACAAATATTTTGGTCACACATATGTAACTTAATGATTAATTAATGATTGGGTGGATGGAAATAAAATTTTAAAAATAGAGAGGTTGTTTGTCTTTTGTAAATATTTATAATAAGAGAGGTTCATATAGGTTTCTAAAATAAAAAAAGTAGTATTGTAATTAAGAAAAAATATAGGAAAATTCAGGGTATTTTACTATAAACAATATGTCAATATAAAATTAACCTCTTTTTTAGTTGGAGGGAACAGAGAGGAATTCTTAATGACTTCAATTTAATATATTTTAATTAAAGAAAATATGTAAATAAAAATAGCAAGAAAAATTAATTAAAATCTTTAATCACCACTTCTTCGTTTTTTTTTAAATAGAGGTCATATATCTCTACTGATAACACTCAACTTGATTATACAAGCATGTGTCATAAGTGAATGTAAATCCCCTTGAAGACTGGGACATTGTCATAGGCGGCTCCATTTTGAAATTCCTACATTAGAAGAGCATAGCTTTGTGGTCAGTTCAAATGTCTTCTCCTAGCGTCAAATTTTCCCTCATGTTACTTTTTCTACTTCCATGTGTTTCAAATATCTGGGACTTTTACCTACTCATTAGGATCACATTATTCTATAATTTAAATATTATTAAGATGACATTATTCTATCAGTCAAATATACACTTGAAAATGTCATATTTTTCAAAAAAATAGGTAAAGTAAAAACCTTCAATTTATAGAGATGTGAGAGCCAAAGTATACTTAGTTATCAAGTGTCTTAAGTTGCCTGTAATAGCCCTTTTTGAAATAAAAAAATAATTAAAGATTTGTATTAATAAATTCATTTTTTAGGATCTTACTCTGAGAAGCCAATAGAGGCACACCAAATGCCCATTTAGTATAACGGGTTCCTACTCAACATCTTGACAAAAAATATTAACAAAAAAGATCCAACACATATAAGGGAATAAAAGCTAATAAAATGGAAAGTTCAACATATCATAACAACCAACTACTAGAATGGTCTAGACCTCAAAAGTTTACAAGAGAATATTTTTAAAAAGTATCAAAAATCACAATTAATTTAATACCTAGCACTTGTACAATAACTCCATATTATAGTACATATACCAAGTACAATAAATAGTAAATAACTCCATAATAGTGTGGTCTATGTGAAGAGGGAAAGATCACTAGTATGGTGTCTTCCCAGTATCACTAAAATTATCACTTGAAAAATAGTAAATTGAAGGGTGAAATAAAATATCTCAGTAACCAAGGATTTAAACTTCTAATTATATTATACTATATTTAGTTAGTAGATTCCAATGTATGAAAAAAATGGAAATGACCACCTTTTGGTACACAGTTTAGTGAATCTATCCATACTGCCCCTTTCCCTTCTACTATAAGTAATTTAAGATTTAAGCCAATAAGGGATGCACATTTTAAGAGCTTACTGGCCTTAGTTTGGTGACAATAGCCCTAACACCTTCCATTGCCAAGCCACAAGTATGGTTTAATGGAGTTTGTTGGAACATAGTTTAGAGTTACATACCATTACTACATGGTAATAAAAGGATAAGACATATCAACGACAATAGTCCAACTCAGCCAAAATCTATACATATATAATCCACGGTCAACCATACATTTACCCATTATCTACATTTGCATATCTTTTGAGTTTCCATTTAAGAATATAAAAGAACTAAAAACCCTTAGTTACTTATACTCTTTAATTTAGAAGGGGATACTCAACTAGATTCCAAACCAAACTCCCTAAAAAAAATTTGGCACCTATTTAGGGATAAATGTAGCCTATAATCCAAACATCATCTTCAAAACCCTATCATAATCAAGTATTATAATTTTTAGCATTTAAATGATTTCCTAAGTATCAAATCTCAAGTTGAAAAATGAAAAATCAAATCAATTCCAAATCTCGTCAAATTTTAAATGCATCTTTTTAGTGTCCAAAGATTCCAACTGAAACAATGGTTTAGTCAAAACGTCACTCAATTGTTCGATAAAGAAATCCCAAGAAAATTTGGATTAATTAACCCATAATCCAACAATTATTATACATTCCAATCTAGCCAAAAACTCAAGTTCCATAGGGTATCTCTAGTTTATAGCAATTCAAAAATTGCATTTACTGTAACATCCTAAATTTATAATCCTATGTTAATGATTGATTATGGATTGAATTAGTGATTTAATATGGGATTAGGGTTCTAGATAGTGAAGTGTTATATTAACTCATTGGGATGTTATTTGAACAGATATAAGAGAAAGAAAGAAGTTCTGAAGCAGAGCGTGTGAGCATAGTGAGGATTGTCCTCACTATGCCACGTACCACAGCAGAGAATAGACGCACCGCGGTGCATGGTGCATAAATTAAATTAATTGGGACGTATCTAGCTTGTGAAAACAGAAGAAGAATTAGAGAAAGGAAGGTCTGGCATGGAGAAGAGTCCAAGCTATGCTAGGGCATTGAGTTTCAGGAGCAAGAGCAACATTTCTGACCTGTTACTTATCGGATAAGTCTCGTATTGCCTTAACCTTTATTTTTACCTTGTTTGCTCTTATTTTTGACCAGTGAGAAATTGAATTCGAAAGTTTCAAGGAGTTGATTTCTTACTTTAAAGTAATAGAAAGGTTCTCCAAAACTAAATTAATACTTTGTGATTGGTTTGAGTCGAAATGATAAAGCTTTAAAATTATAAGCACAATTTGACCTAATATAGAGAGAGAGTAGTAAGAGAAATTTGGCTAGGTAAAGTTTAAAGCTTGTAATAAGGGGTAATCAGTTGTGGTACGTGTGACCAAGTGTGAATTTTGGAATTGATAGCAATTAGGTGTTTAATTGCGATAATTGACACTTTTTTCAATAGTGAAATTGACTTTGGATGTCAATTTTGTGTCAATTCTAGTGTGTGGCACATAAATAAGCAAAAAGAGATTCAAGTAAGGAAATTACAAGAGTAACCCTTTTTATCAGACAGAATGGTTGAGGTAACCATATAGTTTATTATGTTTATTAACTATTATAACTGTGTAGAAGTAAAAATGAAATAGTGAATTTGTTATTTTATAAGTTTTATGCATGATTTGATATTGTAAATGGTTTTAGCATGAACATTAATTTGTGAAATGAAATTTGAAAGGTTATTAGTTTTGATTGATACATATGTTATGTGTAAAAGGGTATGTTATGGAAATATGAAAAAAGGCAATGAAAATTTTGAAAAGAGCATGATCATAGGGGGTAGGAGTTTACTCAGGATATGTGGGAATGTGTGTGTGGAGAAGTGAGTGAAAAATCTATATAGTCGGGCTGGCACCATGGGACATTTGGTGTAGCATTTTATGGGTTATTACAATGGATAATTCGGTACAACATACTATGGGACTATTACCATGGGACATTTGAGTAGTTTGGCAACTCCCTAGTTCTTGTTAGGATGCAATTAAGAATCAATGATGCCTCTATCATAAGTATGTAAAAATGAAAATCATAGTCTATAGATGGGTTAGATTAACCTTAGCCGGGTGTTTCTACCACCGAAAGTGTACTTGAGTCAATAAGTGGTTGATCTAATAAAGCCTATGATTTCGTGTTAGGGAGCATTAAAGGTTTGGTGGTTAGATAATCATGCTAGGTGTGTATTTATGTGAAAATACTTTAAAAAGATGAATTTTTTTCACTTTGATATATATATATGGTATTACCCTAGTTTTATTACTTTGGCATGGTTATTTGTGATAATAAATATTTAACTAACTATATTGGTTACTAAAATGTTTATCTCACCCGTGGTTATTTATATTTTTCAGATTCTGGCACTATTGGTTCAAAGGGGAAAGACATAGGCTAAGCTGTCATCTTTTACTAAAGCCTTTGTAAGAATTGGGTGTAATGAACTTGCATGTTATTAAATAAGAATGTGTGTAAGTTGCCTTAGGACTCAAAACATGTGCATGATGTGGTGAATGTATGCTTTATTGATGTTAAACTCCTTAGCCTTTATATATATGTGAGTGTGATAAAATGATAGTGTGGGATAGTGGATAGAGTATTTTGGGTGAAAATATGATAAATGTGTGAAGTGTATGTTATATTTGGCCTTATATGAGATGAAGAAGGAAGGATGAGAATTTGCCTAAGTTATGTGTTATAGACAGTTTATAGGCCAAATGTGTGTATGTGAGTTATATTGTGCATATGAATTGTTAATCAAGTTTTTATTGTCCATTTCGACTTGATTAAGGCTCAAAAAGTGGTTAATGACATATGGTTTCGAATTGAGATGCTTGAGCGGCAAATTTTGACTTAAAACTGTCAAAATGCACTCGGTGTCTAAATTTTAAACAGGATATTGGATTGAAACGAAACTAGTGTCATTAGTTAGATTTTGAAACAAGCTTTGTGTAGGTACTTGAACCACACTAATTGGATATCGGATGTGAGAATGACACACATGAAATTTGCACCATAATTTACACTATGACAACAAATTCAAGTGTGTATGCTGCAGTGCATGTATCCGCATGCCATGGCACACGACACAAAGAGTCACGCTGTGGTCTCTATGCCACATGCCATGACACATGTGGCACGAGCTGTAGCACATTGCCCCTATTTTGACTTAATTTGATTGTAATGCACATGTTTTCTTGTTCTTTGATACACTTATACCTATTGCTTCTGCTTTGTGTAATGTTTTATAATTTGAATAATTTATGAAATGATTTTGCAAATGTTTTCTTGAGATCTCACAGTTTTCAAACTACATGATTCTGGATTGATTAGTAATACAAGTATAGTGATGTTAGTCAGGGCATTGCATTCACAACTATCAAAATCATTAAAACCTTAACATCATCTTATAAAAGCTTAAGGTTTCATTAAATTGCTTAAATATTCAAAATCAACCATCCAAAATTCTAAACGAAACTTAGACTTACTTTTAGAAGTTAGAAAAGTTCTCCAATCTACCCAAAACATGGACCTAAGGCTATCATGCAACTAAATCCCAATAAATCTCATATCCTCATCAGTTGCGAAAGAAAAAGAGGAAGAGAAATGTAACCATATACCTCAAGTAAGCAATGAAAGCCTCAATGGCCTTGGATTTTCAGCTTATACTCCTTAGACTATCCTCCTCTTTCATAGATCCACACCTGAAAATGAAAACCCTCACATTCTATTATGATTCCCAAAATTTAAATGCTAATCCTGACATTCACTATTATTTTCTTCGAATATTCTTCTACTTGTGGTTGAGGCCTACATTTTGACTAGTTAATAGGGAGGCTAACGTCTACATGTAGTTGACTTTTTCAATAAACCTGTATGCTTGTGGAAGAAGGTAGGAATTTCATAAATTAAAAAATTTCCCTATTTACACCTAGAAACAAAAGAATTACCCTTTCACAAGTTACAAGAGTTTAGAATATTTGGGATGATACATTAACAACATGCATAGGTAAGTATAACTTTGTCGCACTTGTTCCAATTCTTTAGCAATACTGTCACTATCCTTAGCACTAGAATAATTATAACAGAAACTTAATACTAGTGCAGATAGAGATCGGCAAAACTAATAACAATGAAAAAAAGCATTATATCTTCTAAATTCAAAGAGATGAAATAAAAAAAGTTGGTAAAGGAGGATATGTATGATATATGCTAAAGAAGCAAGTTGGTGCAAAATTACAGTGGAGGGGAGGGAAAATTCTTCTCTTAACCCTCCCCTAAAAATATATATATATATATATATAAAGGATGTGCCATGTGTATATCTTATATGGAATTATTTTAGATACATAATTGTAGAAAAACAAAATTGCACTTATTAAAGGTCTATATTTAAGAACGTGTCCTGGGAGAGGTAAGTGACATGAATCAAACCACATACCAAAAGTAGAAGATATCAATACTATCATCCTTGTTAGAAGCAACAAACAATAAGTTATATCATTAGTAGGCATGTCATAAAGTTATAGAAAAATAATAGTGCATCATGAAGAATGCAAAAAGATGAGATGCATTTTTCAAAGCTTTTGAAATTAAGAAGCTTAGAAAGGAAAATTTAAGAGACCCATATTCAAAACTCAAAAAGGATTTATTAAGCATGCCTTATGGGCTTTTTTCTTTCAAAATTCTTGAAAAAGAAATAGTAGGAGGACAATAAACACTTCGTTAATATGAATAAAGTACTTGTAGAGTTAAGGTCGGATCTTATCATAAAAATAAATACCACAACCATAATGATGTTTGGCAATTGAACACTCACGTATCCTCTACATTCTTTCCTTTTTGGCCTATCCATCCATATCTAATCATGGTAGAACCTACACATACAAAGAACTTTAAGGTTTTACACAAGAAAGTTGATGGGAACAATGAATAAACTAAATAATAGATAGAAAATCCTTGCAAAAAATACTTGCTATTGATAACATCAAAAATAGTTGACTCTATCCAATTACTTTGCAATAATTCCAAAAACTGCAATTAGTGTTCAACCATATTGATCAAAAGTACACCAAATAATAACAACACACTCTTCCCTTTCTTTTTGCAATGGTATCACAAAAAAATTAGTGATATGAGATACAATAACATTAATTTTTAGATAGGCTCAAGCTATACAAAAAGTAAATCCTTATAACTAAATTTGTTAGATATGATATGAATTTGATTCAAACGTATGTTTTTTACACATACACATGATGAATAAGTTAGTCATCCAGATCATTAGTTCTTCATCTACCATGTTCATGGTAAGTACAGTAAAGAGATTAGATCTTAGAGTGAGTGCCTACTAGTAGAAAAAATTCATATCAAGTTAATTAATTGAGGTAAATACTTTCTGTAACTTTTTTCTCCTCACTAAGCAATATGAGTATAAGACAAATTCTTTTAATTGATTTGATCGCCATCTTCAATGCTAATCTCCTATTTGTAGTATGAATGAAATGCAAGAGCCAAGCCATATAAAACAAATCATAAGACAATAATAGTGAAAGTTATTTCACCAATAAACCTAATTGACTGCAAATAAAAACAATTAAAAGGATAATTCATTAAAAAGTGTACAACATAATTGCAAAAGCATGAACATAAATCACATAACTGACTTCCAATCTTGCCTTCAATGGAGCCAAATATTAATGATATTAGTAACTTCTTGCACAATCTAGATAACTCTTTGACTTATAGAGAAACAACACAATCAAATGCTAAGCTTCTAATTTATTCTTAAAAAAAGGGATCATGAAGGGGGACAAATATATATCTACTTACCAACTTGACATTATAGCAAATCTAGCTTACTGGAAACTAAAATCTTAAATGACCCAGGATATAGAACAATCTCTCTCTTTGTGTCTCTCTCTTAATGAAAACTAAAATCTATATTACCAAAAGAGATCAAGTACTAAGAAAGACAAAAGCAAGAAAAGAAAAGAGCTAAAGGAACATTCTTCATCATTCTCCACCTCCTGAAAGAAAGGTATAGGTTGATCAAGAATTATGAAAGAGGAAGCCACTAAATGACCATGTTTGGCTAATAAATTAGAATCCCAAATTACATATCTATAGACCAAATTAATAAGAACAAACTAGTTCCTAAGATATAAAACAATAATTAATCTCAATATTTCCATAGCCGTCCAAAAATTGAGTTTAGCATATCTACTCCTTTATGAAAGAAATTAAAACATGGTGAAGTAGATAAGCACTTCAACAAAGATAAAATCAAGAGATGGGATTATTATTTACTACTTTGCATAAAATCAAATTGAAGAAATATTAGTAAAATGACTCAATAAGAATTTAACAATTTAATAATGAAGGTGTCTATGGATACAATGAATACCTCCTTGCCCTCTCCTTCTCCTTGTAATCTTATTTTATGAAAGACAAACACTTTAGATAGCGAATTAGATAAATAGAATTTTGTTCATAAAACTAAATAAGCTAATGATAATAGAAAGTTATATATGCCCTTGGGCCAAAGATGAGTCTATGATTGGCTTCTTCTTTGTGCTTTGATTTTTCCTAAATAGGGGAGACAAGACTCAAATTTGCAATTTCATCAAGGCATTATGAAAATTATTTGCTCGAAGAACTCACCTTTAATCATGTCTTATGCTAAATCAAAAAAGGGTGATGCTTCGCCAATCTTAGCTTCTCAAATCCATTACACAAATGAAAGAAGATAGTTATAACTTGAAATTTGAAGGAAAGAAGAGGTTGTGAAAGATCCCACTTGCATTGCTATCTCACCCAAACAGTTCACTAGTAGAAGAATAACACAAATATAAAAGAAACACAATCTCACCCAAACAATCATTTTTACATTACTATCTATTCCTATTTGATGATTCCTTTATTGAATAACCTGCAGTCAAATTAAGGAAAAATGATTGAGGAAAATTTAATTTCATTAAACTAAATTAATTTATATTAGATAAAAGAAATAGAATATGCAAATTTCATTCCACTAAGTAGGAATTGCATTGAAAAAGACACAGAATATCAATGTAGGTCCCATTATTATTCTTTCTTAAGCTAATTACTATAAAAAAGAGTTTCAATAAATTGAAAAATGACATCAAACTTTTCAATTGAAGTGATTTTGATTTCTCTATTTGAGAATATGAGTGTAAAGGATGATTGTAAGAAAAGTTAACATCCTACCTTTGTGTTTGTTGTCCAACAGAAGGAGCATATATTTGTCTATGTTTTTCTAAAATAGTCTAAGGGATTTAATTTCCTAAATTTTTTTTAATAGAACTTATCCTAGTAATGTCATGGATAACAAGGATACAATCAGTATAAGGAAAAAGAATAATGAGGCATCCTAATCACACAATATTAGATTCCTAGCTATACTAAGGAAGTCTTTTCTATACAAAACCAAGGTCCTATTCATTATTGTTTCCTTTCCAAATGACAACAACAACAACCCAATTATCCTTTAGGTGACTTGGTGTATATATCCACTTTCAATCTTGCACTTCTCATTATATTGTACTTGTTCATCATGAGATAAGTAGCATTTCTCCAACATATAGTTAGTGAGCAAAGGAGTTTTATGTCTTGAAGAGCTTTATATATATATATATATATATATCTTCATTGCTACAGAGAGAGTTACATCTAGCTACCGAAAATTGAAATAAATATATGAAAAAATTACACGCCATGGGATTTGTTTTGCTCTGGGGTCACCTGCAATAGAAATTTCCTAGATTATAAAGATGTAATAGAAACGTCTTCAAGATTAAGATGTCATATAACTCCAAATGTGTAATAGTATGTTCAAATAGTGGCCAATGTAAATTGGTGTTCAAATTTGCAACATCAATATATCCCCTATCACTTGGTTCATGATCAATAGAAAACTCATTATAAGCATTGGTCTTATACTTTCGTGTTGATTCTCAAGTAGAACCTATCTAAGATTTAACTATTGAAACAAAACCTCTAGTTTGTCAAAAACTTGTCACAAATTCCATTTGAAGGAGGAACCAATTGCATTAATCCATTAAATTGAAGGATACAAGCAATTGAATTTACAACAAGATCTATTATATTATGATAATTTTTTATATACATGGATCACATACTTTTACCTAGAAAAATATTTGATCTTAAGTTTGTATATGCAATAAAAAATGATTAACTCTAGAGCTTCCCAATGAAATATAGAGCAACTCCAAGGATCCACTCCAGAGAACTATTTATACGTAACATTTGTTACACCTTGAACTTAAGCTCAATCATTTTTGAAGAGACAAAATTTGAATACTTTCATGTGACATGATAGTCATGTGAATAAAGAATTTAGAGCAAAATTTGTTTCTTTTTCTACAAGTAATTGATTTTTGTGTCTATATCTTTTATTACATAACTACTATTATGCTTCATGAGAAAATTTGAATATAAAAACACATCAAAGAAAGCATCAATATATGTACCTATATCACCAATGAGCATTAGCAAGTTCTTGAAACTCAACCTCCAACATCTCAGGGTTTGGATTTAGAGAGTCAATCTCACCATCAAGTCTTTTTATTGTTTCTTCAACTTCTTCAAGTTTTATTTCAAGATCTTTCTTTTCTTTTTCAATGTGGTCTTGATCTTTCCTTGCCTCCTCGTAGCTCTTAAGTTCTGAAGCTAAAATCATGAGCTGTTCTAGCCTAGTAAGCAAGAACCTAACGTTCATGCCCCATGTTTCAAGGCCTTTTAACTTTTTATGCCACACGACAAAACTACTTGAAGGGGTTGTGATCTTGCTAGCTTTAATGGCATCAGAAATATTAATGATCTCACGAATCATTCCAATGACTAGTTGACAATTTTGACCTCCAAGAAGATGCTTATGAAGAAACATTTGCTGACTACAACAAAGTTCATAGTATTTGGTTTTGAGGTGTTGGGGTAGTTGGGAGTCAAGTACCAAGCCATTAACCACGATGCTAAAATTATCAATACTTGTTACTTGTTGGAAAGTGATCATAGATCTCGCCAATGCAATCCCATTCAAAGCTTCAAGACCAACATTTTCTTCTAAATCATCACTTGTGAAGTCAAGGTGATTTGACAGTGGTATAGCATCACATATCATTCTGTTATTGTTTAAGTCATTTTCTTGAGGAACATCTAGAATGATGAGATCACAAAAATCAATTAGAAACATAGGAATGTCAAAGTAAACAAAGGAATGAGAATTACATATAGGAAACATACCAAGATCATGTTGTTGCATGCAACTGTTTAAATATAGAAGGCTTAGAGCGACATCCATTTCATTTGACATATGAGATCTTATGATGTACACCTTAGGACATGAAAGACATTAAAGATTACCAACTTGATAACTTGAATAAAGCATTGTGACAAATTCTCATCATGATGAAACAGTTATGTACCTTGAACCTTAAAGGTTGGATTAAATGGAGAACTAAAACGTCACCCTCATGTAAATTATGAGCTGTGGAAAACCCTTTCCAACCACTACTTAAACCTATCTTATCGGTAAGATACTTTGTTTTATATTCTTTTCCACTCTCATCTTCTAAAACAATCATAGAATCAGTCTTGGGCAAATTCACCTCGCAGAAATGTTTAGGAAGGCCCTGCCATTACAAAATGTAGTTCTAAGTATATCATTCTTGTACCTCACATGCATTTGTCATCAGATTTTAAGATAATATAACTTTTAATTCTTAAAATTTCTTTTAATTATTGATTTCATCATTAAACTTTGACTCAATATAACTCATTTCTCATAATTTATCAAGTGAAAAATTTATAGGGATTAAGTTGTATTGAATCAAAAAACTATGAAGACTAGATTGTTTTGAGTCAAAATTTAGGGACTAAATTAATGAATTTAGAAAGCAAAAGTTATATTTTTCATCAAGTTTTTGTCAATAAAGACATGATATGCGAGATTTAATAGTTTTGAAAGACCCCATATTTAATTAGAAGAAATATATATTCATGTGAGTTTTCATCAATGAAGATGATAATAACTAACACTTAAAAGCAATGCTTTAGTTTCATATTAAAGAATTGATTTTACCAGCCAAAACCCGCCCGACACATGAGACAACAACATTATTTTTATCAAACTTGGAAATTCAGGAGATAGAGTTCTTTGAAGTTCCTTCGCTTGTTCCACAGCTTGTGATTGAGAATTATTGATTGATCTTGTCGGCCTATATAAATAGAGTACAAGTATGAATATGGAGCCATTGTCTTCTATATTCTACAATATAAAGGTGACAAAGTAAATCAATTAATTGGCTAACCTCGAAAGTCTTTCTGGGTTCCTACTTGTAACCTGCTCAAATTTCTATTTGATAAGACACATCATAGTATAGCAAAATATATCATGCATTTAAATTTTGAAATGAACTATAATTTATTTTTTTGTGACAATGAAACTTGCAGTTCCTTAAATTTATCTTAGTTATTGATTTAGTCCCTGAAATTCAATCTATATCGATTTGATCCTTTATATTTTTAAAATTATCATATGAGTCTTTGAAGTTTTAAAACATAAATTGACTTTTAAAATAATCTAATGTGCAAAGTATATTAATGACTTGACATATCTATGAAGCTAAATAAAAATAAATTAGCCATCAAATTAGTTTATTTTTTTATCAATATAATCCTTTATATTGTATTTTGTTCTCTTGTTTTTTAAAACTTTCGAGTTTTTTTCCTTCTAACTAAATAATTACACTTCTTGTCATCAATATAATCTTTATGGCTTCCATCAATATTATGTGATTCATGTCAATGAATTTTAACAAGGTTGGTTCTTTTTTAAACAATAAGGATTAAGTCAATAATCAATGTGACTTTAAGAGACTAAATCGATAAAAATAAAATTTGGAAGACTAAATCAACAATTAAGTCAAACTTGAGGAACTAAAAGTTATATTATCCTTATATTTTTTATTATATGGTCCATCACCTTTATACATAGCTAGTGATATTGATATATGATAGGATATGTAATATTTGGCTGAGCAATTTGTTATAACCATCACCATTACATGTATAGATATAGCAAACTAATGTAGTTTAAAACACAGACCATCTTATTCTAGGCAAAGAATCTATCATTTTTTTCCATTCTTAGTATAATTTTGAAGATAATTGTAGAGTGTGTTTTTACCTTCTTTTGTACTCTGCCACTCTTGACCTGAAATGCAATATATTATTGTATTCAAAACTTAGTTTTGAAAGGAATGATAGAGAGAGAGAGAGAGAGAGAGAGAGAGACCTTTGGTGGAGTGGCTGATGAGGTACTTGGCTTCATATTGAATTCTATAATTGAAAATGGTTGAAAGGTATGAGTGAAAAGAGAAGAAAGACATAAGACCATTACATAGAAATATCATATATTTTGATATGACTAGACAGTTTTTTCTACTTGCACTGGTTTCTTGTGACCATGTATTAAAAAAAAAAATCACCTCAATAAACAGCAAAGCATTGTTTTTACATTAATGGAGCCAAAATTCAAATTGTGTGTTCTTTATTATTTTCATTCTCTTCCATTATCAATTACTAAAACAAGGCCCACTAGATAACAAATTCTATTTTTTTTAATTTCTCACATGCATCCTTCTATTAGAGACAATTTTATTTGAGACATAGTAAGGCACTAAATATGGGCATATCCCCCACCAAAAATTTAAAACTTGATTTGCTATGTTGTGAAAGACTAACCTTTTTTGCTAGACCCAAACGCCATTGGTAGATAACAAATTCTTTAGTAATAATTGATATCCAATATCACATTTATTTACAAGTAGTAAACAAGTTATTTTTAAATTTCACTCAGTTTATAAAACACATCAAACTTTCTAATTAAAGTCTCAGTGTTTGTGTGTATAATAGAATTTATAACAAATTACATCATTTATAGAACAACCACAACAAACTACTAGGTGGGGGTTAGCTACAATTTACTTAATTTATTATAATAGCTAAAAAAAACTGTAATCTTATGCTACCTTTGATTTCAAAAATAATTTACAATTACCTATATCATACATATTAAGAAAACTGGTTAAAGTTAATTTTTTCGTATTTAAAATGTTCCAAATTGAAATTATTTTTCAAGTTTGCTATTGATAATTGATATGTCTATCTATTTGCTTGTTGATTCTCAAAATAAGTATTTAATGATAAATAGAGGTATTTGTGAAAAATAACTAGCTAATGACATCGAGGTGATTTACATCGTGGACCCTAGAACTTAAAAAATTACTTATATTTGGGTTCAGAAGAGGTAATATAAGGTGACTTCACAATTAAGAACTAACTTGAAAGAGGCCAGCATTTAGATGAATTGTCATAAAGAATATATGGAAATTATAATGGAAAAACAACACAAAAATACCTCCCAAATAAATAAATGATATAAAAGTACCACAAAATATAATAATTATTTTCGAGTCCCAAAGGGCTTCTTTGACATAAATTATTTCTGAATAAAAAGAGAAGAGACGCCCAAACTACTATAATGGTTTCTAGTGATAACTTCAACTCCAAATAACTACTTTCCTCAAACCTTGGGTATCCAAGAGAGATGATCTTTGATAAAATGGAGTGCCATACCTCCTATACCAACCATCACAAGGACTTGAATATTTGGTCTTTCTAAATATTTTAAATTAATAAGTTAATATTTTGACCCTAGTTAAGAGGGGTAGAAGAAGGCAAAAGAAAATACTTTTAAAAGTTGTTAATCAAAACCTTCTAAATATTTCAAATTAATAAATTAATACTTTGACCCTCATTAAGAGGGGTAGAAGAGAGTGAAAGAAAATACTTTTAAAAGTTGTTAATAAAGACTTTTTGGTTAACAACATTCTAAAGTTTAGTAAATGATAGAGTACAATGACGTCATATAATTCATATAGCAATTTCATCTAGTGAGATGTTGTTGCTGCTGCTTTTGTTGTTATTGTTGCTGATGCTGTTGCTGCAGAGTTTGAGGGAAATTAGTGATGAGGTTGATGGTTTATGTAAGGGATAAGAAGAAATGACCAAGATGGCATGAGGAGGAGAGAGGAATTC
>NW_026557160.1:0-27309 GCF_029017545.1 Prosopis cineraria | reverse complement strand
TGAATTTCAACTTGCCCCTCGATCTCATTCGGCGTCATTGACCAACTGAATCACGTCTTTATTTTCTCCCAAATTCGCACCTAAAAGCGTGTCTGTGCCATGGAGAAGAATCACTGGAGCATTGTCTTCTCTCTCTTTCGTTTTCAGCGCCTCACTTAATTGAAACTTCTTCTTCTTCCACTTCTACTTCTTCTTCGTGATTATCACTCTGTTTTTCGTCGCACCCATTTCAGAACAACAACCAGAGACATGATTTTTACACACACAACTATAGTTCTTCTTTTCCCACTGTTCTTCATTTCTCGTTTCCCTCCTTTGTCCTCACAGGCAGCGAGTTCCATCACACCAGGCAACTTGATTAGAGCCGGACCAGACCCTGACACTTTACTCTCAGATGGACTCAATTTCGAACTTGGATTCTTCAGTAAAGGTAACAACAGCTCCTTGAGATACGTTGGAATTTGTTACTACAGAATTCCCCAACCAGAAATCGTATGGGTTGCGAACAGGGACAAGCCCATCAATGGCAGAGTAGGGTTATCAAAATTGGAAATGATGGCAATTTAGTCATCTTCGATGGGGATAAGAATCAAGTGTGGTCGTCGAGCAATGTATCGAACCCCAATAATCACACAGAAGCTGTTCTTCGAGATGATGGAAACCTTGTTCTTTCCTCCACGGATGATGCAAAAGAAATATGGAAAAAGCTTTGATCATCCAACTGACACGTTTCTTCCTAATATGACTATACCAGTGAATCCTTCAAAGGGTGAGATTCGATCTTTTGTGTCATGGAAATCAAGCACAGATCCTGCTCGAGGAAATTTCTCAATGGGAATTGACCCACGAGCATCGACCCAGATAGTGATTTGGGAAGGAGATAAAAGGAGGTGGAGAAGTGGTATTGGGACGGAAGAATATTCACAGGAGTTTCCAACATGACAGGAAATTATCTCTATGGATTCAAACTCAACACTGATGCAAATGGAGGAAGGCATTTAACTTATACCCCACTGAACATCGCTGACAAGGTGAGGTTTCAGATAGGTTGGGATGGGCTTGAGAGACAGTTTAAGTGGAACGAGGGTGAGAAAAATTGGATCAGAACACAGGAAGAGCCATAACAAATGTGAGATTTATGACAAGTGTGGGAGTTTTGCAGAATGCAGCTTGCTTTCTCCAATGACATGTGTTTGCATAAGAGGGTTCGAGCCGAAGGAAGTGGATCAGTGGACTAGAAGTAATTGGTCTGGTGGGTGTAAGAGGATGACACCATTGATGGCTGAGAGAAACAATAACAGCAATAATGCAACAGAAGTGGATGTCGAAGAAGATGGTTTCTTGCAGCTGCAATGCAGGAAGTTGCCGGATTCTGCGAGCTTGGTCAATCCTCAGAACAAGGGAGATTGTGAGAGTTATTGCTTGCAGGATACGAATTGTACTGCATATGCTTATGTTAATGGAATTGGATGCCTGATTTGGCATGGAGAGCTACTTGATATTAAGCACTTCGAAAATGGAGGAGGAAATACACTCTATATTCGCCTTGCTCATTCTGATTTAGGTAAGGTAAAATAATCCTATAGTGTGATTCAGAACTTTTTTCTTGATGGGATAGGTCTTTCTCCTTATGATCAATCAAGTTTTGTTTGGAAAAAGTAACTATATCAGTCAATCTTCTTCAAAGTTTTCAATCTAGGAGAATAGCTCAGGCATTTCTGTTGCAGATAATGTAAGTTTAAATTTGTCTTAGTGTGGTAAAAATATTTTAAGATTTGTTCTCATGATTGAATTGATTGATCTTGAAGAAATTTCACCATCTCAACAGTCAATAGATCCAATGATTTCTCTTCTGTTAATTTTATTGTCAAAAAAAAAAGATGAAAAAAGAGGATACCACTTTTTAATGTAAGAATCTCAGATAACAACTTGCTAGTTTCTTTGATAGCCAGGTTGTGAATGTTGTATCTGAATTGTTTATCTGCAAATACAGGTGATGGGAAGAAAAAGATCAAGATTGTGGTAGTATTTGTTATTGTATTGGGGTTAATCTGCCTTGGAATCTCTCTCTGGCTGGTGTGGAGGTTCAAGGGAAGAAAAGGTAAAACATTCATTTCCCAGATTATTTTTTCCTCCTTGATGGAATAATTTATATATATATATATATGCTTCTCTTGCTATTCTACTCATGTATGTTTCTCCTTCTTTCTTTCTGTTTCTGCCAGCTGTTGCTGCAGCTTCATGCTGTAAGATGAGTGATATTCCGGTTTTTTGATACTACAAGAAGCAGGAGTAGACAAGTTTCAGCAGAATTTTCAGGATCAGCTGAACTGAGTTTGGAAGGTCATGAACTAAGTGGACCAGAATTGCCATTGTTCCAATTTGATTGATTGTATTGCAATAGCCACAGACAATTTCTCAGAGGAAAACAAGCTTGGGCAAGGAGGTTTTGGCCAGTCTACAAGGTAAAAAGGCTTTCTGTTGAGCTTCCTTTTCAGAACATAAGGTTAAATAAAATCTGATCAAGTTTTCTTCATTCATTTTAATAGGGAAAGCTTCGTGGGGAGGAGCAAATTGCTGTCAAGAGGCTTTCAAGAAAATCTGGGCAAGGTCTAGAGGAGTTCAAGAATGAGATGATGCTAATTGCCAAACTACAACACAGAAACCTTGTTAGACTATTAGGATGCTCCATTCAAGGAGATGAGAAGTTGTTGGTATATGAATATATGCCAAACAAAAGCTTGGATTGCTTTTTATTTGGTTTGTTTCTCTCTACTTTGCCCAGTCTTTATATTTTTTCTGCATTTTTAGAATTATTGGACCATTTCATGATATATGGATTGTTCTTTAAGTTATTTTGTACTTTCTGGTGTAGATCCTGTCAAACAACTACAACTAGACTGGAAAAAACGCTTTGAAATCATTGAAGGGATTGCAAGAGGGCTGCTTTATTTGCATCGAGATTCAAGGCTTCGAATCATTCACCGAGATTTAAAAGCAAGCAACATTCTTTTGGACGAAGATATGATCCCAAAAATTTCAGACTTCGGGCTAGCAAGGATATTTGGAGGAGGTCAAAGTGAGGCAAATACCACTAGAGTGGTTGGCACATAGTAAGCACGCTTTAATTTTCTCTTCAAACCATACCTTCTCTTATAATTTCTCACTTAGAATAGAACTAGGCTAACCTCATATAAAACCATGCACTTGCAGTGGCTATATGTCCCTGAATATGCAATGGAAGGTCTATTCTCAGTTAAATCTGATGTCTATAGTTTTGGCGTGTTATTACTTGAGATTATAAGCGGTCGCAAGAACACTAGCTTTCGTCATTCAGATGACTCAAGTCTCATAGGATATGTGAGTAATTCTTGTTCAAAACTATTTACAAACTTTTGAAGTTGCTGGCATGTTTCTTTCAAGTGCAAGTCTGAAGTACATGCTTTGTGATGGGATGTACGCAGGCATGGCATCTCTGGAACGAACAAAGAGCGATGGAGTTGTCAATCCTTCGATTCAAGATTCATGTACAAAGAACAAGGTTTTGAGATGCATACACATAGGGATGTTGTGTGTGCAGGATTCAGCAGCTCATAGACCAACCATGTCTTCTGTGGTGTTGATGCTTGAGAGTGAAACAACCAATCTTCCTTTGCCAAGACAACCTTTGCTTACGTCTATGAGAAGAAGAT
Organism: Prosopis cineraria; assembly: GCF_029017545.1. NCBI lineage: Eukaryota > Viridiplantae > Streptophyta > Magnoliopsida > Fabales > Fabaceae > Prosopis > Prosopis cineraria. The sequence continues at coordinate 23,617 of NW_026557160.1, read as the reverse complement.
CAGAAGACAGAGATTTTTACGTGGAAGGTCTTGATGTTTCCTGAATGAACTTACGGTACAATGGTGGTTGGAAGATAGACCTAATTAATTAACTGCATGGTTTTTCACTTCCCAAGTCTTTTGTATCAGTTTTGTTTGCTTTTCCACTTTTTCTCTGCAAACAAATGCAAGGTACATAGACATATAGTTTCTTTCAGACTGTGCTTTTGAGTCTTTTGTATATATTTATCCATTTTTGACACTATTTAAGAATTTTATGAAAATGAAGTGCTGGTTTCATTTTTTTATACGTTATGCTATACATAGCGCGTGTGTAAAAAATCAAGGAAGAACTTTGGAGTTTAAGAATACTTATGAAAATACTTACAAACTATTTCCTTCATGCCAAATTATAAGGCAATTTAAAGATATTTAATGGTCCCAAAATATGAGACCATTTAACAAAAATAAGGATTTATTAATAATATTTTTTTAATATTACCCTCATCAAGTGGAAACGAATTGACATGATTGTAGTGCAATGATTAAGAATTTATATTTCAAGTTATATTAAATTAAAATATTTTTAAAAGTTTATATTCTTGTTTTAAAAAAATAAGTTTGTAAAGTGTTATATTGAATTTTATTAGCATGCACATCTTATTCCAAATATCTTATAATTTGAGACATATGGAGTACTTGTGAATAAAAATTTTCACATCCGCAGCAATAGAACTATGAAACTCATGCTCCTACAAGTGTCATGTCAAATTTGGATCCTCTTAATTTGAAATTCTCATTCCCTCATCTCAATTATAATTATAATGAATGCACTCTTCATAAATTAGCTATTGATTCTTAAATTTTGTTGTCTTCTCTTCATAAACGAGGCATGCGATATTTATTTCTTTTTCATTTTGTTTGGACTATGAAGGTATAAAAAATGATTAATCTAAACAGCTAGATTAATATAATGATTAGAAATTAGAATTGAGACAAATTGAGGGAACTTCTCCAAGTAATGGGTAGAAGTATAATTTAGAAATTCAAACTATCTTGGATGGCATAATACCAAAAAATGGTGAATTGGTCGTAATTTTGATACCATCAAAGCTAAAATTCGACTGGCAAAAAAATAAGTAAAAAAATTGATAATAAAAAATTAAAATCTTTTTATATGAATCAAAAATTGATTAATTCGTGGCTAACAATTTGATTAAACTAAATAAATAAAACTCACAACAATGGTAAAAAACTAATGAATCTTTGGAAACTAAACGAATTAAAAATTGTTATATTTTCCCCCAACCAAAATTACTTTTGCACAAAATTGCAAGGAAAACTCCTAATCATTTGCTTAAAAGACAAGAGTCCTCACCACTCATGAGTCATCATGAATTGATTAAATTTAGTTCCATTATTTACTAAATATTTTCTCAAAATACATTAGGTGCATAAGAAAAATTTGACCCCAAAAAAAATGCCTAAAAGAAAATTAAAAACCACGTTAACAACCTGTTTGTTTGATATTAAAAGGGCGCGTAAAATGGGAATAAGGATTGCTTTCCTACTGATAGTCCTTTTGGTTTATCTCATATTTTGTCTAAATCCTAATCCCATAGAAATTACTAGACTCATGAAAGTGATTATTCTCTACAAACAATGTGATCGATCTAAATATATCTGGATTAGAATGAAATTCATTAGAGCCGGTAATGTGGGTTAAGGCTGACCAGCCTGCCCGAATCTGCTCGAAAAAAGTTAGGATGGGGCTTGGCTATATAAGGCTTTTTTTTAAAAAGGTATGATATTTTAAATTTGAATGAAATAAGCTGGTCTAAATTGAGCCAAATCCAAATAAGTTAAGGTGTCAAGATTATTGGCTCTATATGTATGTGGATGTAGAGTCAATAATTTAGGCTAAGTTCAACAAGTTAGCCAGAATCCGCTTGAAAAAAAATTAGGACTGTACTTGACTATATGAACTTCTTTCAAAAGCTAAGATACTTTAAATCTGATCCGAATAAGCTCAGCAGCTCGACCCGCTTGTATTATTGACTTTGAAATGTATGCGCTGAAATGGAGAAAATCCACTCTGACCATAGCGCCAATTTCTCCCTGGAGTGTTTGTGAACTCTTCTTTGGGACCTTTTCGTCATGTGATAGCAGAATCAAACTTTAATTTGATTTGTGATAGGAAAAAATACTTCAAAAGCTTCCTACTTAGATCTTGCAGATCAATGTTAATTTTTGACATCCATAGCTCATTAAGATCTTTTCCTTCTTACTGCTTTCCAGTCACAAATGTTAAACTATTTGATTGCTATACTTTAACATTCATTTTAATATATTCATCCATTTTATTAAAAGAGATTATTATTAAAACAATTGAATCAAATTTTAAAATCCAAATCCAAACCAAAATTCATTAAAAAATATAAATAAAAATTGAAGATCAAGCTACTTAATTAGATCAACCATCTTGACCCTCAAACAATTTTGTGGATGGAATTTGATTTGGATTTTGAAATTTTGTTTTGATTATATAATCCGGTGATGAAATTTAGTTCAGATGTGGTTGTTGAGAAAGAGGGGAGGTGCAGAGGACAAGTGGGTGGGGGGTTGTTTTTTTGGACGGTACTTTGGTCTTAGCGTTTTTGTCTTTATTTAATTAAAGATAAAAAATAAATTTTATTCCACCAATTTTTTTTTGACCTACTTCATTCCAACAATATAAATATCATACACCCAATATTTTTTATTATTTATTAGTATTTTTTTATTAGAGATAATTTTATTTGAGATACAGTATGATATTAAATATGACACTTCTCCCAACCATCATTCCATTATATTTCATTATCATCCTTTTTTTTTTTTGGAACCACATGATTTTATTGTTGGGTTTGCTTGAAAGGGGAGAGAGACTTACCCAAGAGAAACCATGTGGAGGAGCTAAAAGCCACCCTAATTTAATGGTCAAAAAAATATAATTGCAAGTATTTACAGTTTCTTTAAATTTTGAATTTGATTTTTAGAGTTTATTTAATTTTAATTGAGCTTTTATAGTTTGATTCATTAGATTTTTTATCCTTGAAAGTTAAAATCCTTCAATTTTTTTAAAAATAAAATTAAAGAATTTTATATTTTTATTGAAAGATGATATAAATTTATAAATGCAAAATTTCATAACTCAATTTATATAATTAAGTTGTTTTATAAATAATTTTTTAAATACATATTTTTATAAAAAATTAATAAAATGCAAACATTGTGTTAAATAATTTTTTTTGAGTTTTTTCCAAAAGTTTCAAACCAAATTTTCTATAAACTTCAAAAAAAATTTTATTTTAAAAAAATAATTATTTATTATTAATTTTAATCTTTAGAGATTAGCATATCTAATGGATCAAACTTTAAGGGATAATTAAAAAAAAAAACTATAAGGAGGTAATTGAAAAATTGTGGGAAATCACAAGGACTTGCAGTTGTATTTTCTCACTAATGGTTACATTATTATTTATTATTTTAATTTTAAATAGAGGGTGAGAGAGGGGCATTTTTGTCTTTCATGTTTAAAATCATTTCTCTATTTATTTTATTTTTCTGTTCAACCAAAAATCTGTCGTGATCGAAGGAATATATAAAATATACATATACTAATAATGGTCTGTGATGGTGATTATCCAACTACGATATGCATACGAGTGGTATTCGACCAACCTTTTTTTTTTTTTTAATTTCAATCAGAAAATTTAGAGAATCTTTTGTGTCCGAGTCTGTGTGCGTTTGTGTTGTGACTTGTGACAACATGCGCAAAACAGTCTCCGAAAACGTGTTTCAAATGTGAAAATGATGTGAGAAAAATTAACAAGAGAAAAATAACTACATAAAAGTATGAAAATTACGTGACTTAATTTTCAATGTAAATACAATCCACAAACAAAGTAGGTAATATTCCACAATTCGTGTGAAATCTGTATCTGGTCGATTATATTGACCTAGTCATGAAAATACAGCGATTTATAATTGTAAGCTTTTCACATACACAAATGTAGTCCTAATAACACACACACACAGTCCTATATACATACATGTACACACACAAATCAAGTTTATTAGATTGGCAAGTTTAAGTGGACTTGAGTTAGAGATGAATTCATAATGTAAATTCGTAAGAATTTATTTTTATTATTGAATTATTTAAAGTTTATATTCACAAAATTGAAATGCAATATATAACAATAATTTTATTTTATTTTTGGTGAAAAACGATAATTTTATTTAAGAATCATTCAACAAATAATTTATTCAAATATAATATAAATCATATTAATTTAAATATATTATTTTGATATTTACTATAATTTATAGGATTTAAAAATATATTAACTAAAGTCATATATGAAGTTTTTAAATATAATCAAATTTGGGGAAAAAATTGATGTTCCTTGTCAAAATCAATGTAACAAATTTATTAATTTATCGAATATTTAGCCATTACATTTTATATTGGTGGGTTAATCACTATTTTTTTTGTCAATCAATTATATATTTTTATAAACTATAAATAAGGAAATTATCTCTTAAACTTTAGGTCTAGTAACACTATAAATTCTGAAATTGTATATTGTGCAAATTATTCTCTTAAATTTAAAAATGATAGAATCCGGCTCTTACTATTAACAAAAGTTAACTTTGATCATTAGTTAGATTAAAAAATGATCTCAAGAATTACACAAAAAAAAATTGATCCTTTACTGTTATTTTGGTTCTTTTTTGTAACTTTTAAAATCTTTTTCTATTATTTTTTAGTCAATTAACAATTAAAGTTAACTTTTGTTAATAATATGAATTAAATTGCACTATTTTTAAAAATTTTAAAAATAATTTACACAATAAACAAAAAAATTAAAATATATATTATTCTTAGATCTAAAATTTAGAGATAATTTATTCATTTATTCTTTTATAACTTTTTATAAATTAGTGCGTATGGATACTCTCATGTCCACACACTAAAGCTGCACAACTTTACGTGAGTGTTTGTGGATACTCTCATGTCCACACACTAAAACCAGTTTTAGTGTGAGGACATGAGAGTGTTCTTGGAAAACTTTGCAGTTTTAGTGCGTGGATATGAGAGTATCCACACACATTATAACCAGAAGCATATTTTTTTATTTATTTATTCACTTGATTTAGTTTTACAGAAATCAGATTTTACATATAGAAAAGATAACTTCTATGAATTAGGTTATTTGTCAATTTCAAGGCAATATTTTTTTCCTCACAAATGCATGCAACTGGAAAAATATTTACTGTACAGGATCAAATAATCCCTGCAGATTTCCAGAGGAAAGATATGCACCTTCTGTCCTTTGGTCACATATTTCACACGATCTTGCTACCTAAAGAATTAAGCTCCACTTGTTTTTTTTTTTAAAAAAAAAACTGTACAGCTTTAGTATATTTTTCACCTTTCCCCTATTTTTGAAAAAATGAAAATTCTCGAATTGCATTAAAAAGACACAAGAAAAGAGAAAAACAGTAGATTTATTTGATATCCATGGGCTTATTTGATTGACAGTGTAATTTGGTTCCTATAATTTACATCTATGAAAATAGTATTGGTCCTATGAGTATTGTGAAATTTAAGAAATTTGCCACATTGATTATCACCATGACTTGCTAGAATATTACATATAAATTTGATATTGTTATGAAAATAAGAGAATATAAGAGATTGAGAGATGGGACAAATAAAGAAGACAATAAAAAATTAGGGAAAGAAAATAGGGATAGACTCTCATTCCCTTCAAGCTAACAATCACTTGGTATATGTCCACTAATTAGAAGCCACAAGCCCTTAAATTTTATAACAAGAGTTAAATACAAATAATAAATTTATGTAATCATAGAATATATTATATATATATAATATGTACTCACTCTATTAAAAAATTTAAGGCATTTTTTAACCAATTTTTCTTTTTAATAAAGTAATTAATTGTTTTCAAAGTAATAATAACTTTTTATATTTACTCTTATTTATCAAAATATTTCACTTTAAGATAACCATAAAATAATTTATTTAATATAGAAACTTTTGAAAAAAATACATTAATTATATCTTAAAATTTTAAAAATACTTTATATTTTTTAATATTCAATTCATCTAAAAATACCTTATATTTTTTAAGGAAGGGGGGTATTAATCATAATAAAATTCTAAGGAGCCATTCATATTGTAAGTTGTTTAGTTTTACTTGAAGCCCAAAGATAAATCTTGGAAATTTATGGAAATCCACACTTATATTATAATATTTATAACATATATTGAATTTATCGAATATTCTTGAAGACGCTAAATTTTATATAGATTAACTTATGTGTAAAATAATATTAGAAAATGGTGGAAAAGAGAGAAAAGAGTAATTTGATCTAATAAAGGTTAATGAGTATCTTAAATTTTAAATTATTGTGAGAATAATATTTTGGATCTACCAACTCTTGAAATATACAAAAATTTCTCCTAATTTCTAAATTCCAAGCACCTGAAATTCTATCATTAAATTAAAAAAATGACTGTTATTTTAAAGATAAAGATGAATGCCACATCAGTATATGATTAAGCTTCACATTATTACAAATAATGGTTGTGTAACAAAAAGACATTCTTTTCCCCCGCCGTCAATATTGTTATGAGTTACAAAAATCATAGAAGTACTTACTGTTTCTGGAAATAAGAAAGACCATTAAGAGACTTTGGAGTTTCGTAAAGAGATATTGAAAATAAATTTTATGATTAAGGCACATCACGTTTAAATTATTGTAATCTTGCATTTATTTAAGATTATTATCTTTCAATATTTATTATTATCTTTAAATTTAAGTTTAGGATTTTTAAAATATTCATATTTTTAGTTTTAAAATTAGGTTGAGGCTCATAAATACTAGTCTAATGTAGTATGTGTGAAGCAACTATGACATATTTAAGCTTCAATGGCCTGCTTCAGCCGTTGCACCGCCTCTTAATAAGAAAAAAGTCGTTTTAATGAAGCTTTATTCTACAGGCACTCCCTTTATTTATAGAAAAAAAATTATATCATACAATTTAAAAAAATTAGTTAACTATATTAATTATATATAAAAATAAAAAATTTGGATTAAAATACCATTCATTTATTGTATCATTCAAGTCTTCATCAATTGTTTTTAAGATTGTGAATGATGAAATTATGAGAAGTAATTTAAAAAATTCATAATAAATACTTATTAAAAAATGTAATTTTACTTATATAGAAAAAAATTAAAAATGATAGTTTTTTCTATAAATAAAAATGGAGAGAATATACTCCCTGTTTGGGGGATTAATATCAGACATTAAATACATACAAAATTGATTAGCCTTATTAAAGGACTAGTAAAAATATCTTGGTTCTAATGATTAGAACTCCCTATGTATTCAAATATATGAAAAGGTAATTAATTCATATAGTTTAAGAAAGTTAATTAAGTATAATAATTATATTTAAAATTAAAAAATTTAGAGTAAATTATTTCTGTAATTAATACAAAAATTTGTTTAGTGAAAATAAACATTAACTTTGCAAAAGATAATTTGGAAAAGATGTGATACTCTCTCTGGTCCTATTTATAAGGCAAAGAAAGAAGAATTTTTTTGGTCCTATTTATAAGTTACGTCTTTAAATTTTTATTATAACTTTCCTTTTACCTTCCATTGAATGTTAGAGAGAGAAAATATATTATTGAATTGTGTATATTTAATAAAAGCAAAGTTAAAAATTTATTAAATTTTAAGACAAAATTAATAAATTTTAATATTTTCCTTGGTACTAATAAAACATGTTGAAATTGATTTATAAATAGGATCAGAGGAGTACATGCTTCTTGAAATTTGTAATTTTATGTATAAATAAAAATAAAAAAAATACATAATAGTTTATCTTATATTTAAAAACAGAAAAAGTACATCAAGGTCATCTTCCTATAACTATAATTATTTTGACAATGATTAGTATAGATACAAAATTTTTTATTGAATGTCTTCCCATTTTTGAACAAGCCAGGCCCATGATTGCCCCAACGATTGGAAATCCCTTATAAATTCTTGGGCTAAGAGATACCCAATTGAACTGGACAGATCCCAAAAAATCCGGGACTATTCCATGGAAAAAAAAAAAAATCCGTTGCGAAATTTCGGTGGAGAGACTTAATTTCAATCAAAATCTTTAAAATTATAAAATTTTACTATACATGTGAAGCGCTGACGTGATCTAACTGTATTTGATAAAGTTAGACACATGAGCAATTTGTGTTCAAAAATTAATGATTAATGTATGGAAAATAATCAACTAACATAAATAAAATTTACAACTTTCATTAATAACACTACACTACTATAAATTTATTATTTAATTATTTAAAAAATTTTATAATATATTCATATATCACATTTTTATGGCATTCCTTTTCATTTATTGCATTAGATTATTTTCAAAAACTATGATCAAAGTAACTTCTCAAAATAATTAAAAATATGCTTTTTTTCTTGGTCTCTAATTATTTTTAAATGTTTAAATAAAGATAATAATTTTTTTAAAAAATACGTGATTTTTATTGGAAAAAAAAGCTCAAACAAATGAGCCCAAAGTCAGCTATCAAAATTTTTTAATATAATAATCAAACTAAAGTACATTAGTAATGACACTCCCTCGGCAAGTTTTATTACATCTTGAAAGGGGTGTCAAGGTTCACATTTTTTAGTAATTAAACTAATGGCCTTAATGTACTCATAACATATACCAACTATTAAAGCATACTCATTTATTATATTAGTAATAGTAGATGTTCTAATATTTATGTTGATCATCTTACTAAGATATCTCATAAATTAGATGTTAGTTTTTTACCTTTGATTATTTTTCACCTTTATCACAAGAGGTGGTAAATGATGAGAGTGATTTAGTAAATCATAAATTATTAGCGTAATCTCATTTTAATTATAAATACATTTTTTCAGTTAAAAAAAAATTGTTTCCTTAAGATGACCAGTCAGTCAGAGACCCATCAAGTTTCAGATATTCAAACTATGGATTGAAAACAATGATTTATCTAATTAATTAATGTCCTCTTCTGTCTGGAAACTTCTAACGATTCATTATTGTTTTTTACCAGTTGAATGTAATAACTTATTGAATATTCCGTTGTTTGATTCCAAGGTTCTTTATATCATTACATTATTTTATATATAGGTCAAGTTTTCAACAATTTTCTTTTAGTGATGAGGTGATGATGATCTAGAAGCCAGCCGCGAAGCTACCAGATAAATTTGGTCAATTTTTCTTCCCATAGGCACATTATTATACCAATTGGTCACTAAAACATCACTGTTTAATTGACTGACTAGGTCAGTGAATTAAACTGAAATTAAATAATATATAGATTAGACTTTCACGTCCGCTATATGAGACATAGAAAGAACAAAATTAAAAGATCCTAATGACAGATTGAGATAGATACAATTAATAATTCTATAACTAGTGTCTGATTAAGACAGATTGAGACAGATTGAGTAACTTACGGGAAGCCTACAATACTAATTTATAAACCTGCAATAAGGCGCATGTATAGTTGTATCAAGAATATATGGGTTGTGATCCAAGCTGATTGGACTCAGCTTCAAAAAAGAAAAAAGAGGTAAACAACAAAAGTTTCTATTAGTTTAATGTACCACTTTTATAAAGTCTATTCAAATGTCATGATCACATGCAAATAAAAAAATAAAACAGTCCAAATAACTTTGATGGGTTAAATCAACTGATTTAGTTCCCTTAATGTTAATCCATTACATGAGAAATTGAGGTTGAAATTAACCACTTGACCTAATCATCATTGATATATGAAAAGATAATATAAATATTAATAAAAAAAATCCACGTGACACAACATATGAAGAGATTAAAGAAAACTGTCTAAATATGAGAAAATTCCTAAACAATGGGCACATACCTTTTAGTTCTTTATATAGGCCACTTTGTAAAAATTTGTGAAGTATTAATCGCTTTGTTTGAAATATCCTTCTCAAATTTTAAGGTAGGGATGAAGATAGTACATTAACTAACTTTTTCCTAGTTATAATGAGTAGAGCAAGAAATATAAGTTAGGCAGTATGATTGACTTATTTATCCCATATTTTGATAAGGGTTAAGTTTGGCTAAAAAAAATCATTTAAAAGGTTTTTAGGCTCAGCTAATAGCTCAATCCATTAGGAGTTAGCCTTGAATAGCTTGAGATGGTCAATTTTTTTAAATATTAAATAAAATTATTTTGCCAAAAAATATTATTAATATTCATGGTAGTTTATAAGTTTGATATTCTCTTAGAGAAATGTAAGTTTATTTATTTTATTTAATTATATATTTTCTTAAATTTTAGATGGTGATAATAATTTAAATTTGAATGATCAAATTCAAGAACATTGATATTGATTTGTAGTTTTATTTATTCTTTAAAGAATTGCAAGTTGGACTTTAGATGTTGGAATTTATATGTTATATTTGTATTCACTAATTTATTCATTCAACATTTAGATATCATGTATTTAGATTATAATAAATATATTTTTTATTGCTTTTTTGTTGATGAAAACTTGAAATTAAATAACAATATACTTTCATTTTGTAAGATGGAAGCTTCACATTTTTTAAGCATTAATTGGTGGGAACAAATCCCATGCAATAAAAACGGTGCAGTAGTTGGGAAGTGGGGCAATCTTCACCATCTATTTTGTCCAAAGGATGGAAAATGAGAGGTGCATTGAAAAGGCTTCTCATATAAAAAACATGTAATGTCTTATAACTTAATTAAATAAAGTTAATTAGGCTAATTGAGAGTGAATTAATAAATTGGGGATTCACTTGAGTAAAATATGTTGTACAGATGACAATTTGATCTATTAGACCCTATTATAGGCCTAAAATTGGACCTTATGTGGTATTGGGCCACATTAGGCCCAAATTGATAGACTAGAATTGGGCATCACATTTCTATGTCATCCGTCATAGTGGATATACAATGTGCCATTGCAAATATGTCATAAACTAAAACACCAAATTCACGAAACAAATGGAGAAATAAGAAGAAAGAAAGAGCAAGTGTGAGAGGCCATTTAAGACTTTACTAGGGCTTGAATAGTCTATCCATTTGAGCTTATTTAGAGTCTCTAATCACTTAGATAGGGCTCATACTATCCCCCTATACCCTCTATATGTGTTTTCTTAATTGTTTTTAGGTGTTGTTTGTATCACTCTATTTTTTCAAACTAATTTATTTAACTTTGCCATGGTAATTATAGGTTTATACCATGGTAATTAAAGGTCTACCATGATAATTAAAACAAAATTTATCTTTTCAAAACACTTACCATAATAGAAAAATGCTTACTATGGTAGAAAGAACAAAAAGTTACTTTTAAAAAAATGCTACCGTGGTAATAAAGAGTTTACCATGATAGAAAGAGTTAAACTCATTTACTTTAAAAACACAATCACAACATAAAAGAAACAACACAGTTGATAAAGATTTGCTATAGTAAAAAAAAGATTTTTTTAACTAAATAAAACAACTTCAAATCTGACTACTACAGTAGAAAAGTATTAAACTTAATAAATAAAACCTACCATGGTAAATAAAAGTTTATTAAATAATAAAAGTCCATCTAACGGGATCCTATTTCAAAATTACAAGAGTTGAAAACTATAATATGATAAGAAATCACAAAAATATGAAATTAGAGTTCCTAGGAGTAATTTAATCAAAACATCAAATCATCTCCTACAATTATCCAATCTAAGTGATTCAAGTGTCCACACAACACATACAACAAGATTTTGCCTTTGGTTTGACACAAAAATAATTCTATCCACAAAAACTCATCTTACACTATTATAGGATAAGCTTTTAACAGAGGGTAAAAAATACCTTTAATATTGGTTCTGTAACCATTGTTGTTTTATGAGATGTTAAAAAGTATGTGACTTTTAATAGCAATTGTCCAATCATTGTTAAAAATAAATTTTCAATAGCAAGTCTATGTTCGCTGTTGAAAGTTGCTTGTTGATTTTTTTTTTTTGACAAAAAGAGAGACATTTAATAGCGGTTAAAGCCATAATTGCTATTAAAAGTGAAAGCACTTTTAACAGTAGTTTTTGTCTTAACTGCTGTTAAAAGTGATTTATTTTTGAAAAAAATTAATTTTGTTTCTACTTATTTTTTCAATCTCTGCAAATGAAAATATTTTGTATAATTTATCACTTGCTAGCTAGTTTCAATACATATAAATAATCTAAATTTTAATACAAAATTTTATAAAAATTACACAAAATTCAAATGGTCTTATACAATTTTTTAAAAAATTACCTAAATCTCATATATCATTCACAAAATATTGTGACGAATGTGTGAGGATATCATCAACCTCTTTCTCAAAAATGGATTTGTAATGTCAAAGATCTAAATTAAAGTATAAAATTACAATAAAAACATTAACCAACTAATTCAAGTAACAATAAAATTAGCTTTTAAAAAATATAGTTACCTCATTTGTAAATTCAGTAATTCCTAAAGTGATGATGTTGAGCTTGTGTCTCATCACATATACACAACACAAACTAGTCTTCTGTAGTTACTTATGACTATATATATATATATATATATAAGCAATTGGGAATTGACAATAAATATTAACAATTGAATATGTTAATGAAGTGTTAGTTTAACTTATCTTTAACTCAATTCATGTAGGATCCTTTAGTTCACGTACGTGCTTTTTCAAGATCATTGTTTGATATGTTTTATTGTCTTATGATCAACATCATGAGATTTGTAACTAATGTATCCATAAAAATTAATACTTTTTATACAAGTACACTTATAAATCTATTATCTTCTTTATGTCCTTATTTGGTTTGTAATGGAGGGAGTATAAGAAGAGGACTTTGTTACTCTTTAATGAAAGAACAATTAGCTGCTAATGATCCTTACAAAATGAAATCCACATTTAAAAAAAACTATCAATCGTAAATTGGTCCTTATGAGTGCACATATAGAGCCATAAAAATATTCTTTTTGACTTCACATATTCATTACTGGAGGTATCAGGATCTTATTTTAGGAGTATTCCCTTTCTCCAGAGGGTAAAGAACTATGAAATTATCAACTTTGCCTGATACAACGCACAAACGATGGAGGTACCTGTGATGGTGCAATCATATTAGTTGACCAACTTTGATAAGTTAATTATATTTAAGTAAAATATACTTGTGCATAAATAGCTCAATTGAAGTTGTGGTAAGTTATTCGAGAGAAGCCAATTTAAATATTTTCGTTCAATCATCACTGGATTCTCCATACCCACAACATCCTTTTCCTTTGCAAATTTTTTTTTCTTGAAGTGATTTATCATAGGCTAATAAAATCATTTGTTGGAGAGGAGTTAACTGTGATGGTCGCAGTTGCAACGGGGGTTATGGAAGTTTTGGCAGGGGATCATTTGGCAAGGGAAGCTGAAAAGGCAAGAGATAGTTAATTAAAAAAACAATATAAGAAAAAAAATATTTTATAAAAAAGTATGAAATATTTAATAAAACGTACCTCAGCTTGAAATATACTCACAAGTCTCTTAGGCCACATGATAAGAGTACCAACAGCTTCTGACATAGTCTTGACCTCATCAATAAGGAATGGAACAAGTGCATCTGCTACTTTTATATCTTTTACCACCATTCTGACTTGATCTTGTTGCATTTGCTTGTAATGGATGGTTTGTCCCAAAGCATGAACATTGTCAAGAGCAATCAAGTGTCTATTAGGATTCTCTAGATATATCTCACACGGTTCACTCATGTTTCTTGCTGAAGGACCCTTTAACATGCATTCAGGAACATTACTCTCTTTCATGCTGTGAAATCTAAGAGACTGTATATGAGGTACATTGGCAGTCATCTCTTGTCGTGAGGATAGAAAGGTTATCATCTCCTCTTTCATTTTTACAAGCCAACTTCTAAGTAGGCTTCTAAATGAGCTTGAAATGACACTTCAACATCCTCTATTGCTTGTTGCCTTATATTTGTCATTACACTTTTTAGCTCCTCTCTTGTAACAACACCCGAGCTACTAGGGCGTGTATGTGCTCCAAAGTAATCTTTGATTCCCATGCCAAATCCAACACCTTTAACACATCTCGGATGCTCTAGTTTGCATGTACCAACCACCAAAATGTCATTTCTACCCTCTGAAATGAAGGATCCTTGAGATTGTTATTCCTTAAAGGTCTCCTATAATAAACAAAACAAATATCATAACATTTTGTATTGGTAATTGAATAAAAAAATAAAAAGTTAAATGTTACTTATAATCTTTTCAACAATCTCGCATGCCTTCTCACTTGACACTTATATATCCTCTTTTCTTATATTGATGACTATATCTCCATTTATCGTCACAAGAGATAGGCGGTGGTGGAGATAAGAAAATAGAAGGATTGGATTTAGCTTCTTCTTCTCTCTTCTTCAACTTTTCATCCATCAAGATATCATTGACATGATAATAAGCCCTATGAGACATTGTGTGGGAGCATTTATTTCTCCAGGCAATTTCTTTACCTTTTGCTTGTTTTTCTTGTTAATAAAAAATTAGCAAATTAATACAATCAATTGAATTAAGTTATTATAATTAAATCAATTAGAAATTAACTAACCATAGCTTTTTTAAAAGTCTGAATCCTATATAATTCTAAACAATTAAACATGCTCCCAAACATAATAATTCCATACCTAGTATAATCATATATAATTTCTTTTATCAGAGTAATTCCATGCCACTAAAAAATTGTGCCCTAGTAAAGCCCTCACACTGCTTTCCATTTTTTGCTTCTCTTGTCATGTGTTCTAATCTAATTTTTGTATCAAGATCTGATATAAATGCCTTTATCTTTATGCGATCGTGACAATACAAATCTTGTCTGTGAGTAGAGAAAGCCACTTAAATCAGGTTTGTCTCTCCTATCAACATCCACGAGCAATCAAGCCATGCACTAGTGTTGTTCACTTGTGGTCACCAATAGAGATGACAACCTCAATAAGCAAGGCTCGTTTATGAGCAGAGACACCCTTTAGTATCACATTCATGAGTGGTGATCAACAGAATCACCAATTCTTCCCTTTATCATCCCCAAATATTAATTTAGTCATTTTAATTCCTAAAAAATAGTTACAAATAAATTCCTAATTATTCATTGACCTCAATAAACCTTAAATGGGCATAATTCCTTCAATAAGTGTTTTAGATAAAAATTAGGACATTACATTGTTGGAGGTGTCCAAAAATGGTTGATGTTTCTACCTAGTTTCTGATTTCAGTAGAGTTAATAGATGTTTATTTAAGTGTCTAATCACTTGGTTAGACTATTAATGGTGATTTAGGGTTTTAATGATGGATTAGAGCAAACCTTAAAGCTAAGTAAGTGAGTTAATGTCAATGAGGTTTTCTAATGATGGTAATTTAATTAAGGGGAGTCTAAGTAAACCAATACAAGTGAGAAATATGTTTTGTTGAGGTAGATGATCGCAATGAGGAATTTTGGCTGGGTCATACTTTGATAAGGTAAATTAATGATAATTGGTCATTAATGATGATTGACATATTAGAATGTAGATTGACCATGTGCAATTGTGTTGGGTTGTTGGTGTACTTAGGCTTGTTGGAGGCTCAACTTAGTTTACACAGATACTCTTAGTTTGTAAAACTAAGAGTTGAGATAACTAGAAACCTACATTATTATATATACTTTTTTTATTGTTATAAGTTATGTGAAATTCTTACAATGTATTTTAATATGAAAATTTATCTTGTTTATTTTTTAGAAAACATTGTTAAGTGGGTAAATATGTTATATAATGCTAATGAGATGATTTGTTAATTAACAAGAAATTCAAGCATGTTAATGGTTGATGCTATAGTTAAGCATGAGTTTATGAAATTGTACATAAAGAGCAAGAATTGTACTTTTGGCATTATCATATTTAAGTGAGAGTTCACTATAAAGAAAGTAGAGACTTTAAATTCATATTATAATCCTTCACTACGAGTGGCCCTAGTGGTTGGTGTGATTGTATTTAAATTGCTTGGTGTTATTATTATCCTTTAGAAAATTGCATGAGTTGGGTATTACCTTATATCACTAGTTCCTAAGGGGAATAATGTGGGTTAGGCATTATGACAACCTTGAGATTCAAGAGAGGGGGAATCCATGATTTGAAAGTGAGTATGAGAACCTTTGGCCGAATTATTTCTCACAATTGTAGAGCTTGAGTTAGTCTAGTCACATGGGCTAGTCTTATTCATAATAGTAGGTCATGGGTTCAACTAAAGGAAATAAGGAGAGTAATAAGGTGATGTATTGATCATGCGTTTCATATCTAGCTTAATTGCATGCTTGAATACTTGGATAACCTTGATTTGAAATACGCCATTGCATGCTCATGACTACTACACTTGCACGTGTATGAGTTTTAGTTTTTTTTTTGTTATTGGGATGTTTATCTTTACTCTTGTGGTTTATCATTTTATAGGTGAGAATTCAACTAGGGAAAAAGGGAGGCCTTTGAGGATAGAGATGCTTAATTCTAGATTGTAATGTCCCTAGATTTTATTTTGTGTTGATCAAATACATATTTTCCAATTAGGGGTCATGTATGAATTTAAGCTTGCATATAGCTATTAACATTAATTATTTGGCATTTTAGGGTATTTGGCCCAACATTAGGGTTTGTCCCATTGTTGGCTTTTGTTTGGGTCCAATTTATATGCAGGTATATTTAGATGTGACAAATTCACTTTGAATGCCTTGATATGTTGATGATATCTTATGAGAAAAATTCATATGGTCAGACCCTTGATTTGTGGTTGTTGGATGGTTGATTTTGGTTATATGATGTGTATGAGTTGTTTGGATATTTAGGAAATTTCTTTATGGTCCATTGAGTGTAGTTTAAAGCATTGTGTGGGTTAATAACTATTTGGTAGGAGTTTAGACACTTATTGATTATGAAAGAATGCAAATTAATTGAAACGGCACCCCGAGTGTCCAAAATCCCTATATGATATCAGATTTGGTGAAACCAAAGCCAGTAATATTAGCTAGATTATGAAATCATCTACATGTAGGCTCTTGAATGATCTTAATTGGATGTTTAACTTAAAAGGTATGCCTGCTAGAAATTTGTTTCAAAGTTTTGTTGTGATAGCATTATTGTCATGTAGCCTGTGCTATAGTGTATAACATATTAGGCGTAGGCCATAATGCATTGTACCTTTAGCTATACATGAATGGCTTTTGTATCACATGTCACGGCATATTGCATTTGTCATGTTGTTTTGACCTTGTTTGACCTTGTTTTGGATTGTTTTTAGGCCTAACTAATTCCCACACTTCTCAAACATTGTTTAACTCTTTTTTTTTTAAAAGTGTTTGGAACCTTTTAGAACGTGCTAATTTCAAATTTATTTAATCATGAGATCCTAACTTTAAAGTGGTTTTTATACCTAGGCTTTTTTCTTGAAGCCTTTGACTATGTTTAACCTTTTTTATTATGGTAAATATTTGGAAACATTGCTTTTGTTTATTTACTATGGTATGGTAGAGTTTTAATTAATGATTAATTATATGTGGCTAGTAAGCAGTATTACTAAACATACAATCATGTTTAACTAAAAAAATTATAATTGTTAAAAAGTATATAAATTATAAAATTCTTAATAAATGTCTTAATTACTAATTTGGATAGTACAAATTTAATCTGTATGGTTCAATTTAATATTATTTTTAAAATTTTTATAAATTGACTATTCAGATGTACACTAAACAATCCATATTTAATATTAATTTTTTATATAATTTTTACTTTGATAAATGAAATAAAAAATAATGATAATATCCTAATTGACAGTTTCCAAAAAATATTATTTTTTAAAAAATACTAATTAAAATTTCTAAATTTGAATTGTATTCAAAATAAATTTGGATAGTCAATTTAAAAAATTATGGACATTTATTATTAAATTTGAACTATTCAAATTAAATTTTGATTGTTTGAATTGGTGATAAAGCAAATTTATTAAAAAAATTTTATAAATAATAGTGTATATAATGTGATCAAGGACTTATTTAGGTGACCCTCAAAAGCACATTTAAATCACATTTGGGATATATTTTTACTAAATCCAACAAATAGTTGGACCCTCCCAAATGTGCTTTTATCAGATATAAATTAAAAATTAAATACATACTAAATAGTTGATTTTCCAAATGTGTTTTGCATGTGAAAAGTCTTTTTATGAATATTTCTCTTACTAACAATTAGATAAGATACACAGAAAGGATTGTTCACTTCCTAACCACTACACCATTTTTACTGTATTGGGATCCATTCCCTGAATTGGTTAGTAAAGTGTTTGATGCATATGTGATTGAGGAATTGAAAAGAAAATATTTTTCATTATAAATTTAAACTTTATTCTTTGTTGAATATTATTTGAGAATTAATTTAATTAAAATTTGCAATATATATATATATATATATAAGGGGAGATTTCAAGCTAAGCCCTAGGTCTTGATAATCGACATCGAGCTTGGAATTAATAAATTTTTAAGGCAATTTGAATTTTTTAGTGTGCAATTAATAAATTTTTTTATGATAAATGTAGAAAGAGTGTGTAATTTTAAATATAATTAACTAATTCATTGAAGGATGTAAGAGAAAACTTAAATAGACTGGGTACACCACATTTATTATTAATAGATATTTTTCACATCTAGAGAAGATACAGTAACACAACTTTTTAAAAAGTTGAATACATCTTTATTGTGTTTAATTAAAATATTAAAATATGTGATATTTTCTATTTACCAATAAAGGTTACTTTAATTGTTAAGGATTTAGTTAATAACTTATAAAGTTGTGGAATCAATTTTTTTTATTGATGAAAGAATATTTTTGAGGGATAATATATAAAGATTTCTGTAAGCGTTTTGAACATGAAAAGATGCCCTATCTATGATATAAGTTTAAACACTAGTTTTAGAAATTTAGTATATTTTTCTACAAAAAAAAATTCTATTTTATATTATATAATTTTAATACATTTAAATCATAACTTTTTTTATATCCAGAAATTAAAAAAAAATACGTTTTCAAGTACCTTAATAATGAAATGAGATTTCAAACACAACGTTTCTATCATTAATTGATTTATTGAATGATTCATACCCTCTCCCTTTTTTAACATAAAATCCAGAAGTGATGTCATAGAATCGATGTATTAGGAAAAATGATCAAATCTGAGGAAATTAACCATTAGCTAGGTCACAGAAAGCACATGTTGCGTCATAATCTTACCAATATATATATATATTGTCCTTTTCAAATATTGGACTATGGACTGCATTATTCAAACAAGAAACATAAAAGCAAGAGGAACATGGAATGTCGAACTAAATGTGTAATGCATTGTCGTTGTCAACTTGTTCAATTTTCTCATCTTGCATACCTAAACCAAGTAAAATTAATTATTTACAAATTTGGATTCTGCGTGCTTCTCTTTCTTTTCTTTTTCCCCTTCTAGAAGTGATTGTCATTTGATAAGCTTGGTCCTACTCCTCAAAAATCTTCGGGCCAAGATCAAACCTGGCTCAGCCAAACCTGCTGTGACCGCCATAATTCACAATTTATCAAATAATTCACATTTGAATAATGTTATAAGGCCGCCTTCTTGTTTGAATTATCTCTCCAAGAGTGCTTATTTTATATTACACAAGAATCAAATTCATGACCTTATTATTAAAGTGATATTGGATTGAATATATGTCGGTAATTCTTTTTCTTATAATTTAGACTAAATTTAGATGATTGGAATTTAATATCTAAAAAAATAATTAAAATTAAAAATAAATCTAGTAAGACAAATCCCTCAATTCTAAATGTAAGTCATTTTTTTTCTAATTAAGCTTGATCGAAAATGTAGCACATTTAGTATTTTCCAAAATTATTTTTTTAAATTTGTCCTTGTATTAATTATTGGGATCATAAAAAATATAATATATATACTCACTTTATTAAAAAATATAAAATATTTTTAATCAAATCTCACCCTTTAATAAAAATAGTTACTTGTCTTTAAATCAACTCTATCTTTTTCATATTTACTCTTATTTAATAGGGTGTTTTACCTTAAATAAATATAAACTAATTTATTCAATAAGGACACTTTAAAAGATAATGATTATAACTTAAAAAATTAAAATTTTTTTATATTTTTTAATATTTAATTCCTTAAAAAATACTTTACATTTTAAGATAGAGGGAGTAACTAATTTTTTTAGGTCAAATAACTAAACACTTCTTTTCAATATTCATAATAAAAAAAAGTTAAGGGCAACAACGAAAAACATGTAATTTTTTTCATAAAAATAAAAATTAATATGTGAAATATAATTGAAAGTATGTCATAATTTAAACACTTAGAGTAAATTAAATTAAATTAAATTTAAAACGGCCCAACAGTCTAAATCAACTATATGAAAAGTAGGTGAGGAAAGAAGAGTTAAGGAGAAAATTGGTTTCATATATAAACGAAATCCAACTACATAACCTACTTTTACAATCTATAGTCTCTCACTTTTTTCTGGTTCTGCAAAACCAGCCATTGATTATGGGAGGTCTCACTAACCTCCTCCTCCAATATCATTTCTGGTTCTTCTTCATCACTTTCCTCTCTTGCTTCCCTGCAATTTCATTCTCTTCATCAGATACCTTGAGCTCAACCCAATCTCTCAAAACCAACGAGACGCTTCTGTCATCCAAACAGGCTTTCGTTCTGGGTTTCTTCTCTTCAGATGATTCAAAATACTACCTGGGAATATGGTACAAGAACATTCCAGATCGTACACTGGTTTGGGTCGCAAATAGAGACAACCCACTTGAGGATTCTAATGGGATTCTCAAGATCGGAGGAGAAACAGGAAACAATATGCAGATTGTGGATCGAACCGGGAAACCCATATGGTCATCGAACCAAACCGCAGCGAAAAACCCGGTTCTTCAGATTCTCGATTCCGGGAATCTGATTATCAGAGAAGCCAACGATTCGAATTCTCTCTGGCAGAGCTTCGATTACCCCACAGACACGCTCTTACCAGGCATGAAGCTTCTGTATAACTTCGACACAAAAATGGAGAAGCATATAACATCATGGACTTCAAGTGAAGATCCATCCACAGGTCTTATCTCCTTCAAGCTCGATTTCCATGGCCTCCCAGAGATTTTCCTGTGGAACAACCAGACAAAACTGTACAGAAGTGGACCTTGGAATGGGGTAAGATTCAGTGGGGTTCCAGAAATGAAATCTGACACAGACACAATCAAGTTCGACTTCTACGAGGATGAACACCAATTATACTACACATTCACCATCGGAAACGAATCGTTATTTTCAAGACTCATCGTAACACCTGATGGTCAGCTTCAACGATTAACCTGGGTACCAGATAACCAAGTTTGGACCAAATTCTGGTATGCTCCGAAAGACCAATGCGATGACTACAAAGAATGTGGTCCCTATGGGTTATGTGACACGAATGCTTCACCAGTTTGTACATGTATGAAAGGGTTCAGTCCTAAGAACAAACAAGCATGGAATCTGAGAGATGGGTCTGATGGGTGTGTGAGGAACACAGAATTAGATTGTGGGACCGATAAGTTCTTGAAGGTACAGAACGTGAAGTTGCCTGAAACAACCTCGGTGTTCGTGAACAGAAGCATGAACCTCGTAGATTGTGGAGGTTTGTGTCAGCAGAATTGTTCGTGCACTGCTTATGCGAACATAGAGATCACCAATGGAGGAACTGGGTGCGTTATGTGGACTGATGAACTCATAGATATGAGGGTTTATACTGATGGCGGCCAAGATCTGTATGTCAGATTAGCAGCTTCTGATGTAGGTATGTTTCCAATAAATCCTTTGTTTTGATTGATTTTATGTTCTGGGTTTGATTGATTATCTGCTTCCTGTTCATGTTAGAATTTGCAGTTTGATTAATATTATTCTTAAATAATTTAGGTTATATATGGGTAATGAACTTCTAAATGTAATGTTTATAACAACTCTGAATGAACAGAACATGTTTTGACAACCACCCCCCCGCCCAAGAAAAATAAGTCGTCATTTTCACGTTTTTAAGATGATGAACATTATGGTTAGGAGACTGTAGGCATAGGGGCATATTTGGAGAAAATTACATACTAAAGTGCAAATTTTTAAAAATTTGCATCCCTTGTTTTTGATATTTTAAACTTTAAACCTATTTGATTATTTACTATTTAATTATTTATCAAATTTCTAATGATTAAATTATTTTTTAAATTTTAATATTTAAGTAAATTTGTGGCCCAGGGTAAGGCTTCGCCACTGATTAGGGTGCCAAGCCGGCTCTCTCATTTTGTTGGTCCAGAATCATTTGGACAGTCTATTTTTATTTTTAAATTAAAATTATATGTTTAAGTTTTGAATAAAAATAAAATTAGAATGATCTTAATTTTATGATTATCAATGTATCAAAAAATTAATTTAATAAGAATTGGATCCGTGAAATCTGGTGAGGATCTGTATTATAGATGACGAACACATGTAAGTCCAAGAAGGGGATGGTTTTGGGGAAAAGGACAGATCGGTTGGAGTGTTCGATTGATGTTTTTCTTAATTGTGAATTCAGATCATATTAACTTTGACTTGACTTGCATACCTGTCTATTTTTAGGTCAAATGTGATTATTGGTTATAGAATTTTGAAGAGAAAATATTTACTTTTCCTTCTTTAACGCGGAAAAATGTGGGAGAATTTGAAATTATTGATGTTTTTTTTTCTGGGCCTGAAAACCGTCGTTTTCTTTGGGAATTCATTGACATTTTTTGTTACATTTTGAAGCTTTGATTTAAATTATTTGAACAACAGAGAAGATGAAAAGTAATTCTTTTAAAAATTTCTTAGCTCTAAAATTCTCTTAATTAATTACCCTAATTTTCAGGAAATAAAATTAAATAAAATTTATTTTTGGCATTTCATTAATTTTACGCAATTTTTTAATTTATTCTTATTTTTTTTTGGGACAGAAATATACTCTTTCTTGTCATCATTTTTTTTACTCTTTCTCATTTAAAAATATGTTATATCTTTGAAAGAAATTAATTCTATTTTTGAAGTCCTTTCTAGGACTTTTTCAAGAGGATTAATTAAATTAAAGAAATTTGAGAGTATCATAAAAAAAGAGACTTTTCAAAAAGTTTGTCGACCCACGAGAGGGTGGCATATGTTTTGCTTCTGGATGAAAAGCAACTGTAAATGCACTATATGGGCCCATTCAATTTTAAGTTTGGGCCGACCTCTTTTACTTAGTGTATATCTTGGGCCCCACAATTAGTGGCTATTTCACATTTTGTTTACATAATTAAAGTTGAAACGTGAGTGGAATGTCTACCCTGCTGCAAAGTTGTTGATTTAC
>NW_026557159.1:0-27315 GCF_029017545.1 Prosopis cineraria | reverse complement strand
ACCATAGTCTGACATGTTCGTCAAGTAGATAGATAATGTCCCAAACTAAATAGTACTAGAAAAAGGACTATCCCAAAAAATTTGATTCAAAGTCTTAAAACATTCACAACCGAAGGCACAAGGAATATTTGCACTAAATGTTTTTGAAGAATGTCACCTGTAAGAATTGCCTTATAGATTAACTTCTAGATAAACAATGGAGTTTTGTATATTATTAGGTTTTCAAAGAAAACTTCAAATCTCTTCATTAATAAGAGAACTAGCCTTAATATCTTGAAAAAGTTAAGAATAGCCCAAATGAATAGAATACATACCTTCTCCCGCATGATCTCATTAGAGTTTTTAGAAAAAGAAACTTAAGTCTTTAGATTTGGCAGAATTAACATTATACAAAGATTTTAAACACTATATGATGTTGTTGAGCAATTAAGGCAGACATTTATCGATATAAATTATGTGAGACAGAGATCAATTTCTCATCAGCACCTATCAATAAAGGGTTTTTTTTTTTAAATGAGATATGCAAGCTTAGAAATCCCTTTCCAAAACCAAGAAGCAATATGATGAAGTTTAATGGAGTAACCGTCCGTTTGATCAAGATACTAGTAAATGCTATGCTATTTATTTTATTATTTATGCTTTTTTTTTTTTGGCCAAAGGTGGATATTTATTTATGCTTCCGTGAAAGGAGAGTCCATAGGCGCATGGCTGTCTGCAATCCACACTACGAGATGGAGCGCGTGGGAGACCAAGTCTTCTATTGTTTATTGAAGTTTCCTAAAAAAATTATACGTTGACTTTAGAATCCAAACCCCCCGGGCCCCCGCCCCAAATAATTACTAACGGCAATTTTTTAATAGATAAATGATTTAAATGAATAAATTATTTTAAAATTTTAGATAAGGATTATTATAGATAATAAGCTTATTTATTATATAAATTATTTTTTACTTTTAAAAATAATTTAATATAATAATTTTTATTAATAAAAGTTAACTTTAATTGTTAATTAAATAAAAAATAACATAAAAAGATTTTAAAAATGATTAAAAATTATCAAAAAATTATAATAAATAATTCAAAAGTGACAGAAAAAGGTCAAAGAAATTACAAACTAAGACCAAAATTTTTTTTCATAATTTTCTGTGACTTTTGGGTTCTTTTTTTTGTAATTAACTAACAATTAAAATTAAATTTTATTAATAATAGAGCTCAAATTATATTGTTTTCATAAGTTGAGGAAATAATTTACACAATAAATGAGTTCAAGATCTACGGTAGTAATGTACTCATTTATTCTTTTTTTAATTATATTTGACTCTATCGAAGATTTATTATTAATAAAAAATTTTATTTTTATACATTAGAATACTCCCTCTGATTTTATTTATAAATTATTTTTACCAACCTTATTAATACGAATATAATAAAAGTATAAAAAATAAAGGTAAGTAAAAATTCAAACATAACCCTCAAGTAAAAAGTAAAAAGTAAGTTAATTATATAATATTATTTTTTTTGTCTTTCTTTTTCTTACTTTTTAAGGATAATTTAAAAATTTTAATTTAAAATAAAATAATCTCATTAATAAATGATTTATAAAATAAATCAAATTATATTTTTACAAAGTGACTTGTATATTGAATTGAGAGAGTAGTTTTTTTATTGGGACAAATATATATTAAAATAGTTTAAATCCTTACATTTATTGGAACCACCGCTCGCTTACTCATTCTCACCATTTGAGTCATCCTTGTTAATTATTTTAAAAAATTCAAATGTTCATATAACATTATAAATTTGGAAAAAATATAACATTATAATTTTAGATTACTTCATACAAAGTAATTACAATTAATTAATTTTATATCGAAAAAGTAAAAATTAGATATAAGGGTTATCTTATTTTAATGAAAAAAGGCATGGCAGAAAAAGTCAAGTATGGGTTTCCAAAAATGTATTCAGTATAATTAAAGTCAACAAAAAAGCTAGCTTAAAGGACAATTGATTTTAGAAAATGAATGTGACCAATGAACAATGTTACTATTAAAAATTGAAACCAAACTCTACCTCACTAAAATTACTCCTCATACTTTATTCAACAATATTTTATTATAATATTAAAAATAAAAAATAATAAGGATTGTTGGAGAAAATTTATATCAATTAATAAATTGTTATTTTCAAAATTCAAATAGGAAACAAATTTGATTGAACTATTATTAATTTAGAATAATTTTTATTAACACTCAAATGAATATTTATTAATAAAAAATTAATTTAAATTAATAAATATTCATTTAAATTTTTTATTAGTATAAATTTTTTTCAACAATTTTTAATTGATATTTTTTCTATTAAAAATTAAATTAACTTACTTAATTGAACTAATAAATATTTTAATTAATTTAATAAAATATTTTATTCATAAGTTATGATTGATTTTATTATAGTTTGATTGTAATTTTAACAACTAACTTTTGAATTAATATCTTAGTCATGTCACAATCAATTAAGTTTTTAATATCTTATATTACCCCCTGGTTGTTGGCGCCTTGGCGGTGGTGTTGGTGCAGATTTTTCTAATTTGACTCAATTATTATGTAGCACTCACAGGAACCGGCGCGTGCATCGTTAATGTGGGCTCTGTCGCGGTCCCACAAGGCCACTAGTGGAGTGCCTCTCCGTCTTGGTCATCACGAGCTCGCGACCAGGTTTTAACTTGTATAAAAAGACCTTTGACCACAGAGATTCAGCGCACAAAATAAGATAAATCCATTGAACTCTTTAGGTGCGGCGAGATTAATAGCGAGGGACCCATCTCAACGAGGCCACTCGAGCGCCCTCTCACGCTGTTCCTCTCCCTCCTTCCACCACCTTCTTTTACTTTCTGACCTGAGCTCAGACGCTTCAAGAAGCTTTATCTTTTGGAACTTAAAAGGCAAAGAAGCTGGAAAGCAAGAGCTCCTTATATTGTAAAGTTCTGAATGGATTTGCTATTGTCGCTGTCCTCAGGTACACATTGCCCTCCCTCCTCTCTTTCTCTCCCTCTCTAAACTTTTCAGTTTCTGTCACTGAAATTTGGACATTTGTTCAAAAGGGTATTTTCCGAAGTGCTTTCAGCTGAAGATTTTGACTTTTGAGTGATTTATTTCAGATTTATTCTTTTGATAATAAGTTGTCTGACTCGTCTATTTTCCACACATGACCAATGCGAATGAGTTTTCCATCCTCCAAGCCTTAACAATTTTATATATCGTTTTTTTTTTTTGGTTGGACTGGAATTTAATTCAGCGTTTTAATTTTTTGTTTGGAAGTCATACTTTGAAACGATAATTTGATTTCGTTTAATTTCAATCGGTTTTGCTCAATACTGTTCTCTGCATGTAATAAAGAGATTCAACGGTGAAAACATTCAACGTTTGATTGCGGCTGATTGGTGGCTATGACTGAGTCTACATGAAAGGCACTCTCCTGAATCCTCTTTGAATTCAGCCTTAAGATTTTCTCTGCTTCAAAAGCAGTTAAAGCTTACAACAAGTTGCAAGGACATAATTGGAATGTGAGGCTTTGGCGCAAGCATATAGGATCTGAAGTTTAAGTGGTGCCAATTATTTTGTCAGCTGAAATGGATCGAAATGGGGGAGAGAGTTGGAGGGAAGTGATGAAGAAGATGCTTCCTCCTGGAGCTTCTCTGCCTGATGAAGCTTCTGATCTTGACTACTCCATAGCCATAGAATATCAGGGTCCACCAGTTTCATTTGAAGTGCCAACAGTTGATCCTCTTGATATGAATTCTCGAGGAGTTCCACTTTCTGGATCACAATCTATTTCTCGTGTGAGGCCTCAGGTGATTGAGCCAATTCCTCTGCCAGTGTCTCGTATTGCCGGTGTTACAGGTTCTCCTAATCAAAGTCCTAGGATGTCAGGAAGTTCAGAATCTGCGGTGTCTGTCTTGCAAAATCCTGACTTTTCTTCAGCGTCAGCCTCACCTGGTTCAGCTCATAATCCTCCTAGGCAAGTGATAAACGAATCAAAGAGGGCGCATGTTGTCACTTTTAATACTGTTGATAGATCTCAAAGGAAGGAAGCTGAAGTTATGGAGCCAGTTTATCCAGAATATGTGTGGGTTTCAAAGGAAAGGAAGAAAAAGAAATTCAGAGTTTGTTATAGATGTGGAAAAGGGAAGTGGGAAACTAAGGAATCTTGCCTAGTTTGTGATGCCAAGTATTGTAGCATTTGTGTTCTCAGGGCCATGGGATCAATGCCAGAAGGACGCAAATGTGTAACTTGCATTGGTCAGCCTATTGATGAATCAAAGCGTATGAAATTAGGTAAACATTCAAGAGTATTATCTCGACTTCTTGTTCCTCTAGAAGTTAAGCAAATTATGAGAGCAGAGAAAGAATGCTCTGCCAATCAGCTTAGGCCAGAGCAGCTGATGGTTAATGGATTCCCACTGAAGCCCGAGGAGATGGCAGAATTACTTGGGTGTCCCTTACCTCCACGGAAGCTGAAGCCTGGTAGATATTGGTATGACAAAGAATCTGGTCTCTGGGGAAAGGTGATGATGGGTCAATATGGTTCAACAATATTATTCCATTTGTTATCGAAGAACAGTGGTTTTAATGCATTCTTATATTTAATTAACAGGAAGGGGAAAAACCTGACAAGATAATAAGTTCAAACTTGAACTTCACCGGGAAACTTAGCGCTGATGCTAGTAATGGAAACACACAAGTTTACATCAATGGTCGAGAGATTACAAAGCTTGAATTGAGGATACTGAAGGTAAGCAGGTCCCTTTCTTTAAATTTATTTGTGTTTACTATATCAGCTGTAACTAGTTGGATTATGCAGTCCAACTTATGGTACACTTATTAGGAGTTGAGGTGAAAGGGGTGAAAATTAACATGTTCAAACACTCTGAACTTTCACCCGCTTTCCCTTCATTTGCACCTTTACCAAGTGAGTCCTTGGGGGAAAACGTCCAAATAGCCCAATATGCAAACTTCAGGCTGAAGCTGTTTTCTACAGCCCAAAGACATCTCTAATTTTGGATGATCCTTAGAATTTTTCATGAACTTCTCCAATCAGTGATTGACTGCTGGATGATAGGCAGTATTGATGAAAAGCCTGCTTAATTGGATTTAGTCATGTAATCATAAGAATAACATTGTTTTTTGAACTTTCAGCTGGCAAATGTACAGTGTCCACGTGATACCCACTTTTGGGTTTATGATGATGGTCGTTATGAGGAAGAAGGTCAGAATAATATCAGAGGAAACATTTGGGAGAAGGTATTTACTTCAATCTCGTGCCAGGGACTTCGAAATCTTGAGGTTCTGGAACACTAATGAATTATCATTTTGGCCTTTTCCTACACAGGCTTCAACAAGATTTGTTTGTACCCTGCTCTCTTTACCCTTTCCCCATGGAAAGCCTCATGAACCAAGAGATGAGATCAATAATTATTCTACAGTTCCAAAACATCTAGAACAGAAAAAAGTTCCAAAGCTTCTTCTTCTTGGACTTCAAGGATCAGGAACTAGCACTATCTTTAAGCAGGTATGGCTTAGAAATGTTTCAGATGGCTGGTACTGAGGTCACCAATTATGTAAGCACTTGATATGTTTCACTGAATCTGAAGAGTAACTGATGCAGACGAATGAGAGCATAGTTTATTTTATCCTTTCCTTAGTTTCTTTCAAAATTGGGAGGTTTGAGGGTTGGAGTTGACATCCAACTGACTAGAAATCATGGCCACTTATAAAACCGCACTTCATTTATACCAATGATATTAAATTGATCTCCCTATCTGGTCTTAATTTAGGCAAATGGTAGAGCAATGCATTTTTAGGGGTTTGGAAAAGCATGATGAACATGAGAACAGCATGAAATAGTGGAAGAAACTAAACAGTCCTTTTTTTCCCTTGAAAAAAGAAATTTGCTTTTCAGATATCTTTTTTTCTTTCCTCTATGACACTCAATTTTTGAGTTCCTGAGCAGGCCAAATTCTTGTATGGGAGCAGATTTACTGAAGAAGAGCTACAGGATGTCAAACTGATGATCCAGAGTAATATGTACAAATATCTTAGCATTTTGCTTGATGGAAGAGAGCGCTTTGAGGAGGAGGCTCTTTCTGAAATGAATGCACAAAATTCTTTTGGTCAAACTGTGAGACAAGGTAATTTTTAATGCAGTAGCATCTTTTTGGTCGAGTTCCCACTTCACTGGTTCATTGTCTAGCTAACATGAAGCCTTGCATAAAGAGATGTTACAGACTTGTGGCACTTAGCTTACCATCATGTACATACTCTTCCTTAGTTATTGCATTAGTTAATGTCTGTGTTTCTCTAGCTTCTCGACACAGAACATGGAACTACAGGGGAAAGTTGACCAATTGAGTCTGTTATTTATGGCTTGATTCATTAGATTATCATTTATTGGGAAAATTTAAACAGGGAGCTGGTCATGGAGATATTATTTGGTCCTTGTAGGGGTAAGGCAAGGGGGTTTCAAATTCTCTTAGAGTGAAAACGAAGCATTTATTGTTATTTATATTTGCAATTGCAGTATTTCACTTAGTTTTCAAAATACAAATTAACTCAACAATTTTGTCCAAGACATGACTGCTCTGGTACAAATTTCATGTGCAATGTAGAGATTTTAGCTGGTGGTTTTTCTGAGTATTAGTCTGGCGCTTGCAAATTGTGTTGATATAAATAAAGACCATGATCAAGATTTGTGGTAATTTAGTGCTGATGGCATCAAACTGCTTCCTGAATACTATCTGATTGCAATCTTTTTCAGTTGGGAACAGTGAATCAAATGAAACTAGTCTATGCATCTATTCCCTCAACTCAAGGCTGAAGCATTTCTCTGATTGGCTCCTGGATATTATAGCTACCGGGGATTTAGATGCATTCTTCCCAGCAGCCACACGTGAGTATGCACCATTAGTTGAAGAAGTGTGGAAGGATCCAGCAATACAAGAAACCTATAAAAGAAAAGATGAGCTTCATTTTCTTCCAGATGTGTCAGAGTATTTCTTAAGCCGGGTAATTGCTCATCCCTGGAACTATCTCATTTGATTTTGTTATATATTAATTTGTTAGGTTTCTGGTAACCAAAAATTTCCATGAGCCATCAGTTTTTATTCTTGCCCATTTTTAATAATTTTTTAAGTTGTTCTGAGCCAACTTGTTGACTTTTTTTGTGTGTTCAATATTCACAATTTTTTTTTCCAGCAAGATAACTAAGTTGTGCAGTTTGGTGAAAATATTTCATTGGTTTTAGCTTAGCATTGCATGTATATCTCAATGTGATAGACCTGCTATTATGTTAGATTTGCTGGATTAGTGGAAAATGGAAGAGAGAACATTTATGTGTATAATTAGGTTGTGCATGGCAGGAGGAAAATGACATGTAGAATATTGATTAGATCACTTGTTATAGAAATTGTTGGTATCTAGATTTATAAATTATATCAGATATATAATGACAATGTGGGATGTATCACTTGTGTACAGTCTATCCAAAGAGTTGATTGTTGGTGGAGCACAACCGTTTAATGTGATTTATGTAACCAACCCCACTTATAATTAGTGGGATAAGGCTTGTTGTTATTGTTGATTAGATCACTTGCTCTTTGTTCTTTCAGGCCATTGAGATATCTAGCAATGAATACGAACCTTCTGAAAGAGACATCATTTATGCAGAAGGGGTTACTCAAGGTAATGGTTTAGCTTGCATAGAATTCTCACTTGATGACCGTAGCCCAATGTCTGAAGTTTACACGGAAAATATGGAAACTCAGCCACCGCCTCCAGCCAAGTAAGTTGTATTGGTGTTTTTTTTTTATATTTTTGATAACCTCATTCTAGTGTGGGATAACCTCTTTTGCCTTTCCACTCTTTTTGTGAGAGCATCAAGGGGAAAAAAAATAGATGATTCAAGAGTCATTCAGTGCAAGGAATGTTAAAAGACTGATACTTGCATCTAAAATTTTGGGCAACTTCTTTGTCTTTAGGTACCAATTAATAAGAGTAAATACCAAGGGAATGAATGAAGGATGTAAGTGGGTTGAAATGTTTGAAGATGTTCGAGCCGTGGTTTTCTGTGTTGCCCTGAGTGACTATGATCAGCTGTGGCTTGCCCCAGACAGTAATGGCAGTGGAAGCCTTCTGCAAAACAAGATGTTACAGAGCAAAGAGCTATTTGAGACAATGGTCAGACACCCTTGCTTCAAA
The DNA here is from genome assembly GCF_029017545.1 of Prosopis cineraria. NCBI lineage: Eukaryota > Viridiplantae > Streptophyta > Magnoliopsida > Fabales > Fabaceae > Prosopis > Prosopis cineraria. The sequence continues at coordinate 19,063 of NW_026557159.1, read as the reverse complement.
GACTGCCCTTTTGTATTGATTCTGAACAAGTATGATATTTTTGAGGAAAAGGTAAATAGGGTTCCTCTATCTGCCTGTGAATGGTTCAATGACTATAGTCCTGTGAGTGCTCATCACACTAGCCAGTCTCTGGCACATCAGGCTTACTTCTATATTGCCATGAAATTCAAAGACCTTTATGCTTCCCTCACTGGCCGAAAGCTTTTCGTGTGGCAAGGCCGGGCAAGGGACCGTGTGACAGTCGATGAGGCTTTCAAGTACATTAGAGAGGTCCTAAAATGGGATGAGGAAAAAGAGGAGAATTACTATGGTCCACCTGAAGATTCATTTTACAGTACCACAGACATAAGCTCCTCTCCTTATATCAGACCAGAGTGATGTTCATGAGATGTATTATTTGCCATTGTTAAGGTAAAAGGAGCAAATGTAGCATGATGCCGGCTAGCTTGTATTTCTCTTCTCTGTATTCTTTTATCTCTTTTTGAAATGAAAGGTGTTTATGATCTTGGAAGATGTCTTTGAATGACCTTTTTACTGTTCAGCGTGAGGAGGCTCAGTAAATGGCTCTCATTCTTTTAGAAACTATAGAAAGGATGAAAGCTTTAATAAAGGTGTCACGCTGAATGGAGTAAAGCAAAATCAGAATCATAAAGTTAAAGCTTTTAACTGCAGTAATTATTTCATTTTTTGCAAGAGAACCTTTAATCCGCAGCTTAGTTTTTATATTAGCATATGAATTTTTAATCATTAAGAAAACATTATTGAAATTTTAAACTCAAATGAAATTATTAACCTTTAGTTAATATTTAAAACAAGCTTATTTGAAAATCAAATAATTGGACTGATACAACTGATGCAAAGTCTCAATATTGCCCTATTAGTGTCTTGCTATTAATTTTGACTATAATTATATATGGTTCTTGTGCCTTGTATGAAACAAATTGGTAAATAAATTATGTTGTTTTTGTATCTTATCTTGATGGGATTTTTTTTTTTTTTTAAAGGAACGGGGTCAAGTGTTAATTGCCTCTCGGACATCATAGCTTGCTGGATCCGCCCGAAAAAGCATGTAATCTCTGATTTCCCTTTTGTTATGAGGGGAAAGAGGAATAAGAATTATGTTTTAAAATTCATATATTAATTTGGGAAAAATTGGTGTGTCCTTATAATATACGACATTTTTTATTTGGTCCTTATACTTTATTATTTACAAAAATGGTACCCATAATTTACCTTAATTTTTAATTCGGACTTTATCTCTCTTTATAAAAGATATTCTCATGTTTTTAAATAATTTGGAGTAAAACCTTGTGCTGTTTATATATTAAATTTTATAATCTTATGTGTATACATGGCATGAACAAATTTGGATTCAGTAAGTGGTTTAGATACACTCACATTTTAGTCATTGCTGTTAAATTTTATCAATATTTAAAAATTATTAAAATATATATTTTTTTCAAAAATTTAAAACAATCATTGCAATCAAAACACTCCTTACTCATATAAATATTGTCCCCTTTACAAATTTAAGATTAGATATTTTTGGAGTATTATATAACAAAATCTAACAATCATTCGATTAAATCAAAACGTTGTTGTCATGTTACATAAAATATTTATTGAGTCACTCACCAGACCCAAATTCAACATAAACATGGTAAAATTTACAATCAAGCCCTCATTTCTATGTACACGGGTGACAATTTTAAATGACTGAGTGGGAAAACAGAAATGAAGAACTGAATCAGCGAAGGTTTCGCGGTGTAGTTAGTCATCACGTCAGTCTACCACAATGAAGGTCTATAGTTGGAATCTAGATGATGCCATTTCTTCACTTCTTTAGTGTTTTTTCATCACTCAAATCTTTGCAAGTTTGTTCTAATATGAATAAGAAACACTAGTATGCAGATTTTCAGTCTAGTTACACCAAGTAATTTTTAACACCAAGTTTTTATCAGCTGTCTGTTAATGTTTGTGTTTGGATAACATTGTAACTTAGGTTGGGATGGCTCCAACTTAAGTTAGGATGATAAAAGCCATTAAAATTTTGTTTGGATTAAAAAAAAAGTGAACGAGCGTTGGAAGAGAAACGGGCATTTTCAACAAAGCTGCTAGATGGAGCTTTCTGCCGAGCGTTGGTGAACGTTGGAAGTATTTTAATGTTTTATTAGTCTTCTCTCTCTACCCTCTTCATCAGTGACAGACTTTGCTCTGCCTTAGCCTTCATGAGTCTTCACGAGTCAGCTCTAAATGAAAATTGTGTTCACCATCGTTGTAGCCTTCTGATCTTTCGTCGGCTATGTTGCTCGCTACAATGTTTGAATTTGCAGGCTGTCGTCCCTTCTTTCTTCTTGCTTATGCTCGCCTACCACATTCCTCGCTTCATACCAGGCTCACATTGCTGCACTTTCGGCAACCTTCCTTCACATACTGACGCATCGTTGCCGCCACCAAATCTTCCACCATAGATTCCGGTGTCATCGCGGCCTGCATGGGCTCGAGGCTCCCTTGCATCGTCACTTTAAGCAGCAATTTTGGCGGTACTCGCGAAAGATCATCAAGCAACGTCACGGTAAGAGACTTCCATATGAGAAAATGTCCGGCACGATCCTAGGCCGATGGATTTGGGACGACGAGGTTGACGTCGTATTCACACCCTATAAGGATGACAACTTCTGGCCGTTCTGATGAGGCATGGTATGTGGAGGCAACGAAAAAAAAATACTTTATAATTTATAATATTTAATCCTTTTAATTGAATATTTTATAATTTATAAATTTATAACTTTTTATATTTAAATATTTTTTAAAGTCTACCTTTTCAAAAATTAATATTTTTTATTTATCATTTTATTTTATATTTTTAATCTATTTTTTAAAATTTATAATTTTAAATTTAATATTTTTTAAAAAATATTAACTTAGTCACAATATATATATTTATAAACTCATCTCTATTTTAATTATTATATATCTTAACTAACTTTTAAATCAAATCATCCAAACAAAATTTAATTTGTCCAACTGACTTTTAAAAAATAAGTATCCAAACATAAATTACGTTACATTCACTGACTTTTCTTCTAATTTCAATTTACTAACTTCAATTGAATCCTAACTTCAGTTATAAATTTTTTAATCCAAACACACACGTTGTATCACATCCTCTGCTTAGTTAGGCAAGGAGGTCAAGATAAGCACAAACTTGTGTAGCAACTTATCCATAATTTTTAAATAAAATGTAAATTGGTTTAGAAAACTAACCCATTGTATCATACACAACATCGAACTTTCCACAGATACCTTTAAAATTGGACTCTGTATAATATTGCAATTGGCAAGTAAGTCCTTGACTGCTTCCACAGTTCTACTTTTCAAGTGCTGCAAGTTGTCCTATCCTATCTTCGATGCACCAATAACAAGTTTGGCAAGCTGCCACAAACACAGATTGTATTAGACGCCAAATCATCACTTCACCCCATAATTTTCTATTTATCCAGAGATTTAGCACACTGGATGATGGAGGAATTCAAAATTCAAAATCTCTAATTTTGATATGGTCCCTGGGCAATTGAACTATCATGAACAATCGTATTAAAAAATAAATAAATAAATAAACAGAAGACCTAGTTAAAAATAAAGATGACTGTATAGATCAAAGATTGATTTGAGCTTATCATATCTAGCCAAAGATGTTTGCGGATAATTTAATTATCTTCGCTGAAGCTAACTTGAACCAAGCACAAGTGATTAACAAGTGCCAGGAGACATTCTGTGAAGCGTGAGGACGAGTTTTTTTTCTCCTAAAATATGAATCATAATGTGAGGGCCCAATCAAGCAGGCTTCATGTGGATAGATGACGTTGGGAGATATCTGATGTATTATTTGTTGGCTGCTCTTAAGAAGAAGAAATGAAGGAATGTTCCTTAACTCAAATGAAAGTAGCTCAACTTTGCTTTGATGAAGCTCGAGTAATTCTAAGTTGTCTGGGTCTCACCGAGAGTAAAATACAAGCCATGTGCCCTCGAAAATAAAGTGATCAGCTCGATACACTGCCCCTGAATCAGGATGGGAACAAAGCCAATAGGAATCACATCGACAAAGGTGTCGTGGTGTAGTTGGTTATCACGTCAGTCTAACACACTGAAGGTCTCCAGTTCAAGTCTGGGCGACGCCATTCCTTCATATTTTTTTGTCTCAAAACTAATTTTTCTGAATTTTAATTCGAGTGCTGCTTCCACAATGCAGTAAGTTTTCTTCACTTTTTCCGTCATGCGTGGGGCCCAGGTAATTGTCTTCCACGTGGCTGTCGTTATTTTATTTTACTCTCCCCTCCCCAACTCGCCGCTCCTCCATTTCCGACCTCGAATTCTTCCACGTCACCCACCACCCTCAACGTCCAGAACTCGACTTCAGAGTTGCTCACCCTCTTCGATCTTCGTCTCTGTTACCAATGCTGCAATGGCGGTGACAATGAAGCAGGTGGACGGGGTGAGCAACAGTAATAACTATACTGTAACAATAACAATGTGTGTGTGTGTGTGTCCCAGCTTTACCTCCTCTTTTCTTCCTCCCTGCCGTACGCCATGAAATGTGGTGTGTGTGTGTGTGTGTGTGTGTGGATCAATGGGGATGGACTGCTCTCTTCTATTTCTGCTGCTGCACTTTTGAACAAGGAACGGGTTTGGGTGGATGGTTGACTAAATGTTGAAGGAAATGTATTTCATTTTTTTTTTTTGGGGTTGCATCTCTATTATTAGTTGAAACTATTGTCTAATTTTTCCTTCGCTTAATCTGAATCATGTTAATAAATTAGGGGTTTTTAGCTGATTGATGAAACTGAGGATGAGTTAAGCCTTAAAGCTTTGTTGAGATATGGAAGTAGCTTGGATAGCGATTTTTCCATCTCATTCTTTTTTTTTTTTTTTTCCTCCTTTGGTTTTGCTCTTAAGTTCAAGTGGCACCTTTTATTCAATTCAGCGGCTGCGCTCGCAACTGAAAATCAGGCAAAAGCCATTTTCTTTGAGAGCACCGGTACCTCAAATTATTTCATGTAATATTTTTGTCTTTCAATTAATTACTTCGAAGCATCTATTACCTGACGTTAAGTATACACAAATTTCCACTAGAGATTATCCAGTGGGCCTCATTTTCTGTGACAGGTGGAAGAGAGAAAACAAGAACAGCTATTTCAAACCATAGCGCTAAGACTGTGAAGTGGTTCGACAGTGAAGCAGGAGCCCTTCCAATGTATTGGAACCTCATGCTTTAGAAATGAACCACGTTTTCCTAATAGCCCGTTTGGTTCGTTTCCCTGCATCAAGATTACAAGTAATCCTGATACATTCCCTCCATCTGTGGTATTTGGTTGGACAATGCTAAGTAATGAGGATTACATGATGACTTTAGGATTACCTCATATATTGTAATCAGGATTACGTCAATGGACTTACACAATGGGGATTTCATTGTTGTAAATGACACTTGTACCCTTGCTTCATCTTCATCTTTATCTTCATCAAAGTCGAATTCCACCTCCCTTCTACAGTGTCCACCGTCGTTGATGGAGCTATGGTTCCCTTTATTGTTGGTACTAGATCTGCACCAAACCCCCAACCCTGAACCTAGATCTGTGTCCTCCCCTTTATCTTCGACACTAGATTTGCACCAAATCCCCAATGCTGAACTAGATCTGTGTCCCGCCTCCACCCGCGATGAAACTTGTGATGATTAACTATGACGCAAGTGAGGGCAATGGCTACCTATTTGAATTGGTTATTTTCACTCTCGAAAGAAAAAAGGTTGAAAGAGCTTTCGTTTTTTATCCATTAAGAAGAGGAGTGAAGTGAAAGAAATGGGTGGAGAGCGAGAAGAGAAATGAATGGATGTCGGCAGGGAGGAAGAAGCAGGTGAGAGAGGGGAAGGCAATAAGGTTAATTTAGTCTTTTTCAATCTCTATTCATGTTAAATTAAATGTAAAAAATAAATTTATTTTTACTAAACTCATGTAAATATAATTTCATTCAATTCCATTCCTTACCTTTACATTCTATTACATTACAACCAATTCAATGAACCAAACAGGTGCTAACACTAACAAGTTCCATATTCATGCCCTTGTACTAGCACTCCAATGGCTCATTTCTCATGTTAATGAGTATGCATATCTTGAGCTATTTAAATTTTGTAAAAAGTTAGATAATAAAACGTCTTCTTACTATATTAAATACTTCTTTTGATCCTGTTTATAAGACACATTTTAAAAGGTTTATTTGATTCTATTTATAAGTTACGGTAGAACTTTTTATTTAATATTTAAAAAGTATTTTTAAAATTATTCTTCATAAGTGAAAAATAGTAACATGGTATTACTTTTTGGATTTGTTATAAATGGGTATATTTAGAATTTTATACACTTTTATTCCTTATATTTTTTTTGTATTGATATTAATAAAGTTAATAGACATGATTTATAAAGAAGACAGGAAGAGTATATGCTATTCAATTTCTAATTTAATCAAATACTTTTGTTTTGAGAGGTACACATGCCGCCTAATTATACAATCCATATTACAACCAATTCAATGAACCAAACAGGTGCTAACACTAACAAGTTCCATATTCATGCCCTTGTACTAGCACTCCAATGGCTCATTTCTCATGTTAATGAGTATGCATATCTTGAGCTATTTAAATTTTGTAAAAAGTTAGATAATAAAACGTCTTCTTACTATATTAAATACTTCTTTTGATCCTGTTTATAAGACACATTTTAAAAGGTTTATTTGATTCTATTTATAAGTTACGGTAGAACTTTTTATTTAATATTTAAAAAGTATTTTTAAAATTATTCTTCATAAGTGAAAAATAGTAACATGGTATTACTTTTTGGATTTGTTATAAATGGGTATATTTAGAATTTTATACACTTTTATTCCTTATATTTTTTTTGTATTGATATTAATAAAGTTAATAGACATGATTTATAAAGAAGACAGGAAGAGTATATGCTATTCAATTTCTAATTTAATCAAATACTTTTGTTTTGAGAGGTACACATGCCGCCTAATTATACAATCCAACGAACGTAGAAAAAAGTAGATTGCAAATTATTCTAGAATCATATACCCCATCGAGATTTTGATTTATATCAGCCAATCTCAATTACACGGCTGTAAGACTTAACACGTTACGGTCAATCATAGCAATGATAATTATCGTTTGATGAATTTTAAGGAACAAATAGCTATAATAGGATTAGTACAGAATAACCAATGAAAAAGACTTCTATTCAAAACATTGTCACTACATCATAATGAAAAGCTTCAAGGGATTTATGAAATTGTTTTTAGATACGGTCGACAAGAGCACGCACCTATTTTGGTGCAGGATGACTTATCATATATATTAATATAAAGCTTGATTTAAAATATAAGCGTGTCGGTGGTGAAGCAGCAACTCTAGAAAACCATGGCATCGATTATGCCGGAGATGATGTAATCACAATAGAATTGGAAATGAGAAGATGGCTATGTGCATGTGTACTACATGTTAGTGACATGGCAAACAGTAGCATTATTATCGTTGAGAAAAGAACAGACACAGGAGACATTATTTTTGTCCCCATAAACCGAATTAGGCATTCATTATCCATTTTCTTTGCCGCATAGATCTACCGTCAAAAGTCGTTACTTATGCAAGGGAATATCTCTCTGTTCAACTCTATTTTTGAGACATAAAATAGAGAAAGGCAGAGACCAGGTATACACCCAACTGTATCAGACTAAACGATAGGATTCACATATCATTCCCTGAAATTAATTCTTGTCAAAGGAAAATTGAGAAAGAAAGTGATTGATGACATACTCAAAAGTTCAAAAACTACCATAGTCGGCTCCATACTAGAAGAATAGTATGAAGAAAGGGAGAGTTTGATCGGTGGTTCCCATGGTTGTTGCAGCGTCGAGAGCAGCAGTTATGGGCACCTAAATTGATAATGTAGTCTATTATGGCCATGGCTTTCTTACTTCCTCCTGGTCTCATGGCTATCAGCTGCAACTGCTTTTCCTTTCTCAAATTCGCTCTAGTCCAGGACATCAATGGTGGTTGATATTTTCTTTGTGCTTTGAAAATATGAGCAAATAAATTAGAAGATGTGAAAATCGGGCCCACAAGACTTGCTTTAACCATAACATTAGAGTAACCTGTTAGATCTAACATTTGAGGGACTCAGGAAGGGTTCTAGCTATACAAGCGAGTGCACTACATGTCATAATTGGTTAACATTTTGAAAAGAGAGTAATGGCCCTATGATAAAGTGATATTAAAGTAAGACCTAAGTTTGCCCAGCCAGTGAGCTCCTCTGGCAGGTCACCTGTAACAAGGGTGTCACAGATTGGTCGGAGAAGCTATTAGGTCCCATATCGAAGGGAATTAAGATGGGTTCTAATTATATAAGCGAATGCGTTGCACATCTTAATGGGTCAACCTTTTGGGGAGAGAGTAAGACAAACCAACTGCCATGTGGCTAATCTTTTGACCCGCATAGTACTTACGACACTCTTCATTGAAAGATGTATAAAGAATGTGAGAGTTGTATTGTTTTAAAATTCAAAAATTGATTACAAATGAAGAAGAGTAAGGTATTTATTGACCTCCCCTTGATTTTAGAAAATTCCTACATCTTTAATAGATGATGGAAATTAAATCGATCTTACGGCTATCATTGATTTTCTAAATTTTTCTCCTAGATATTTACATGTGCTCTGAATTAATTATTTGAGGGGCGAAAATGCTGCACAAAATACTTTAAAATATTGAGTGCTCTTGAAAGAAAATATGAGGTGCAAAAATACACCTTTATCCTATTTAGAATTATGGGACGAGGTGTGCATGGAGAAGAAATAAGGGTCAAAGGTTAGATCATTCACAGTCATTCTATGTAATAGAAAAGATCATAAGAGAGGAGACAACCCATTTATGATTTTAGTTGAGAAGACAACCCATCCATGTCATCTTCACCATCAGCCACCATCGCTCAGAATCCTTCAGTATAACCATGAGAGAAAGGCAATAAGTGAAAAGTAGTATGATAAGTGCCACATCAGAGTGTTGAAGAGGGCTTAGATTATAGAGTGGATGCAAAATCAAAAGATAAGGAATCTCAAGCCATGATAGATAAGCAGAGAGAGAGAGAGAGAGAGAGAGAACAAACAGTACATCAATAAAAAGGTAATTTTACTCTTTTGAAAGATAGTTCACGGGGAATATTGTCCTACTTAACAATTTAGAGTAATTAACACTTCTTGAAAATAAATATAGAAAATAAAATTTAACATTAACTTTATTAAAAATAAAATATTAAGTATACGTTATGTTATTCACAGTTGAAAGTTTTTCAACCATAACATATTAAATTTTCATTTCCTCAATTTTTTTTCTCACACACACGTATATTGTTTACTTTTTTTTTCCCTTTTAAAACAAATGAATTTTCAAATTTTTCTACGGTTTAAATAATATAATGTAGAGTAGCTAATCATGTACTCAAAATTTTACAATCATCCACAAAGAACTTGACATTAATCTTTTTAATTTGAATAAAAATTCATATTACTAAAATAAGAGTAAAAGATTAAAAAAAACTATAAAAAAAGATCCAACTGCTTTGAATTTTTAGTTTATTCGGGTGTGTTAAACTCATCCAATTCAAAAAAATATACCCCTTCGTCCTTATATATAAATGTTTTTTAAAAATTTATTTTATTTATAAATATAAAAAGTGATGATGATATTTTTGAATAATTAAACAATTTTATCCATGTCTTAAAAAATAAAATAGATCATTAATTATATATTTTTTCCATTATCATGATGATATTATGATATTATTTAGAGTAAAACTAAAAAAACATTATATTTTTATATAAATTCAACTAAATAATAAACATTTATTGATGTGTAAAATTCAATTAAAAACACCTTATATACAGAGACAAAGAATAATCCCTAAAACGAGTCAAGAGGTCAATACAAACTACTGTTATATCCAAGCGGCCCTAAGTCAATGTAGATCTTAAAAACACCACATCCCACGCCCAAATTCATAAATCATGACACGAATCGAGTTGGATTTGTTTTGCCATGCGCTCTGTATTACGCATGATTTAGGCGTCAACAAATGATGAAATTTAACCCTTGACAAGCTTTCCACCGAGCTTCCTGACTGAGTTGAGGGTTATATAAACACATGTAAAGACGACAATAATGATTGCTTGGCACAAGCAAAATGCACTACAAAAAGTGGACAAGTCTGGTCGTATCCAAGGCAAATTCCGGATACATAGTCTATAAATAATCACTCTAAAGCGTGAAAACAGCCTGTTTCGAATTGATTTCACTGTCCCACTAGGCGAGAGCAACCAAAAAACCAACACTTCCTAAGCCAAGTACAAAAGGCTGCCCTTTCCGGGAAGTGTGTTCCAAGAGCAGCAGGAAGCACCAAACAAAACATATAAAGTCGGCTCTATTGTCCATTTGACCTGAAGTCTCTTCAATTTTTTTTTTTTTTTTTGCCGCCCTAGGATGTGTTCCGTTCTACTTAAATTGTTACAATGGGAAGAAAGCAAATCCAGATAATCATGACCCAATTAGATCGGGTGTTTCTGCCTCAATGGATAACAACGCGGTGTGCACTTTACCCATCCAACTGTCCAGCCGATCCCGTAAGGATTTGATCTGTGGAATTCCAAGAACTCTCGGCTGCACCCAAGTAATATGAACGGTGCCTTCTACTTGATCAATTATACCCTCTATCAGATGAACCTGCAATGAAATTCTAGCATTATTATCACAAAGGATTGAACAGACAAGCTCCTATTCAAATTCAGATGTAATTACTTTGCATAAACATATATAGATGGTTGTTATTAATTAGTTACTATATGAGTTTCTAAATGCCTTGTCTTTTTTTTTTTTTCCTTTCCCTCTAGAGTTCTGAGTAGGACATACAGAAAGGCTCTTCATGAGGAGATGCTCCACATCCTCTACAGAAAGTTTTGTGCGATCAGCAATAACTCCCAAGGGTATAGTTCGGGCTTCAGAAGGTCGACTGCAAGGATTCATAATTAGCCCAAGTAACATGTACTAAATTATCCTCATTTTCATACGTAGCAATCAAATTGGTGTATCTATACCTGAATATAATCTCCATCAAGCAGAGAATGTTGATTTTTTCCAACAACCTTTGCTCATTCTGAACTAGCGCTGGTTGAGCCCTCAAAGCAGCATTATGCACCTGGCATAATTCTTGATAGCGAACTAAATCACCAGAATTGAATGCCTGAAGAATATAGTAGAGCCATTCCACCTTTGTCTCCAGAAGACTTTTAATCTGCATAAGGTATAACAGAATAAACATGTCATGAACCAGCAAGGTAAACAATTTCGTAGTATAATCACTCTAAAAATTTGGGTAAATATGCTTACAATAGGATGAGCAAGAAGTTCTCCGAAGTTGTAGATGTTATCTCCCAGAAGGGCAGAAAGGGACAAATCAAATGCCAAATCCTAACAAATCAGCAAAAGTCAGTGCATAAAAGAAAATGACCGATCAATTAAAATATCATGGATGAACTAAACTAATACGGACCTCTCCACATTTTCTTATTGAAGCAAGCACAACAAGAACCAATTAATTAAGAAAACTAAGACTAACTTTTTACTTGACAATATACTAAAAACAACAAGATCAATCTATTTTCCACCATCAAATTAGACATGCTTATAGTTTGTCCATGAAGAAGTGAACATATAGCAATTCTAGACTAGACAACAATCTTTAAAATGTTATATGAATAAGAGAAGTTAATATAAGACTGAAATAAAACATGTTAGAGTGCACGACCATTATTATCACCGTGACATTTTGCAAACTCATTACCACAGTACAACTTCTTTTGTACAGAACAAATTTCATGATAAGAAAAAAAAAACGTCAATGGAGAACAAGGGAAAAAAAAAATCCAAAACCATAACAGATAAACAATTATTAGCTCAAAATATTTTAAATCCACAAAGGAAGCTCCTTAGAAAGGCCATAAACTGAAACCCCAACAGGTAGCCAAAGAATTAATTTCAGACAAGACAGAAAGAGCTAACTCGAAGCTCTTGCATTCCATTCTAACCATAGACACCAAATTCCAGCAAAAGTGGCAGAATGTCAATCTTTGTGCTCTTTTCTTCCTCCAAAAGACATTGTACTTAATAGCTAAAATGTGAGAAACAGCATGTGACCCACATCCTAAAACCTAAAGCACAAGGATGAAAAACGATGCCCCCACAACCATTCCTCCTGACCTAAAATTGTAAATTAGCTACAAGCCTTGGTTTTACTTCATTCACAAAAGCCTCCCTTGTCATTCTTCCTGATCTAATTACTCTTCCTTCCTCACATCCCCACTCCTTGATACCTTTTCTATTAAAAAAGAAGCAAGTGCTCTATCATCTTAATAATAATTATTTTAACTAAATTCTTACTTAAGTACTATTTCTTCTGAAATATTAGAAATAATTAATCAAAATTAGTTTAAAAATCCACCAATATGTATTATTTCAGCCATTGCTTCCTCGAACAATTGTAAAAGATGAATAATGCATCAATATCTCAGCCCAAATGAAGCAACTTCATATATGCCATTCTTGTATCAATCATATAGATAATGTAAGACATTCTGTTAAACAAGAAGATGATTTCCCGCTAATTAGAATCCTAAGCTTCTGTTCTAATAACCCATACTATAAACCAAACTCCCGCAGTTTAAGAAGTTCAACAGTGAACAGTCATATCAGGAAACAACCTTCGTATACTCCACCAATCCCCTTTCACAATCAAGAGTAAATAAAAATAGAGATATGCATACAAATGTTATAACAAAGGCTGAGCAACTAATATAACGTTTGAGACAACTGTGAAGGCATACCAGCTTGAATGAATCTGAGAGAGACTCCACTGATATATAAGCCAGATAGAGAAGAGCACTCTTGTAGAACTCAGCAAATTCCTGGCGAAACTTATAATACTGAGATGATACCCAGTAATAGCTAGCATATACAGAAGGATCAATATCTGTCATGCTATCAAGTGTACTCTTTCCATCATCTAGAAGTTTCTTGCACTCCTTTTGGTCTCCTTGTTCAAGCTTAAATAAGGCTATTTGCAACTTGATGTAAAGAATAGGCTCTTCTATGCGCTGTTCTTTAGTGGCTTGAAGCTTTTCAATGATTCCTTCAAGATAATCAATGGCAGCTTCTTTTTCAGAGTATTGCCGAGATACAATCACAGCAAAATGTGCAAGCTTGAGAAGATTGATTTTCGTCTCAAAGTCTGTTATGAAATTGTGATATAACTGTATAAGAGCATCGCCAGCCTGAAATTTTACGGTGAGAACAATTAATCAACTAAATAAATCATAACTCTAGAAATATATGCATAACAGTCAATAAGATTTATCACATTAAAAGACAACAAATGTGAAATTGGAAGAGTCAGAACTAGAAATTGTACTCTATTATGGATAACATCTCTCATAGGTATAATATTAGCTGCAGCTTGAGTAAAAAATAAGAGAAATGGAATAAAATATAAAGTTGATCTCATGTTTAGCACAGCCCTAACAAATTCAGGATCTTGGTAAAAACAAGTCAATCTAAGATGTGGATCAAATGCTCTAAATGAACAGCCCAAGTAGACAAAATTTGACAGCCTTAGATCAATAAACGGTCAAGAATGGGTAACAGGTGTCAGATTGTGATTGCAACAAACATCCCATAATCAAAACATACCCATCCAGGAAAGCAAAAACCTATATCCAATCTCAATAATGCACGGCTTAATGATATTAAAAAATTAAAAATGAACCACATAACAACAGTTCTCCACAATCATAAAAATACATTCAGTCAGTATAACATAGATCCATAATCAAAATTATATCCTAAGTTTGATCATCTTAAACATCTCTGTTGCCTTAACAGGACCTCCAGTTTCTTATATATCATGCTACACTCTAATTTCAATGGTTTTTTACTAATGAATCACATATGCCAAACCAGTTATCGCAACTATAAAGAGCAAATTGCCACAGCTCCATCGTGAAAAGTGTTTGAGTCAATCACATTTCAAGTTGGTTGGGCACAGCAAAATGGCGCTTCCTGTAAATTTTCTCATCCTTTAAGATGTTGTTTACTTCATGTGTTTTAGATTGATGATAATATATTCTTGTACTGGTAAATTTCTTCCCTTCCAAGCATAGAAATATCTCTATCTTCAAATGTCTAACACAACAGAACCGCAACAAACAACGAATCCTGGTATAGAGTTGAGCTTTCGTACAGACACCATTATTTTAGAATTAGAGTGTGGATATACATTGGAAAATTAGAATTGAGTATTGCTGAAGCGAGAGAGGTAGTACAACTAAGAAAAATCCTATTCATTTTGCCCAATAGCAACCAAAAAGATACATATTACGAAATAATTGGCCGCTAATTGCTTTTAATGACCCAGATACATCAAATAACAGAAACAATAGTTCAGATGAGGAAGTCTGGAGTTTCAAACAAAACCCTATTTTTCCAAATTCTATTACTTCACATTCAAATCTTCCAAGTAAGCACCCCATGTCCTTTCAGAAATCAAACAGGACTTATCAAAGCTGCAATTGCAACAATTTGAACACTTCAAACACCATCTCATAGCATAAATTCTGCATGAAACTAAATCAAGCACCACAACTTCTTACTTGCGCCAGGGTTTAAAAAAGGGGGGGAACAAATCCAAAGCAACTGTCCGTAATTCAAAAACCCTAGTCCACATAAACAAAAACCGAACAGCCTACACCAATGCATCTATTGGTACCAAGAATAATCACAAGTAAAACACTTTGAAATCAAAGAAGCCAACCTGGAAAGCAGCAAGAGCAACGAATTGCTCGAGCTTCAGAGTGAGCTGGTGCCAGAGTTTCTTCTGGTATAGATCAGCCAGCGAATTATACCAATCTGAAAGCTCAGGGTGCGCGTTGCGCAGTGATTCTAGGTATTGCAGAGCAGCCATGGCGATTCAAAGTAGAATTGGGAAAACTCAGAGTTCGAGGTCTAGTTTCAATTTATACGAATCTTTATTTGTGTCGTATTTTCTTGAGCTCAAAGAAATTAGAAAGGCATAATTGTGCAGACGGAGAGGTGGAGGAAGATTTTGCCGCAAGCCGGCACGATTTTTGGGTTTCTGGGATCTCTACCCCTAGTGGGACTACATTTCACCTTGCTTTGGTTATGGGCTCCTCAGGCCCATACATAGCCCAAAGCCCAATCTATATATATATATTTTTATAAACTTATGGTAGATCATATTCGAGGATTTTTAATCATATTAAGATAGATCTTTCAACGTGATAATAATAATGCAGTAATATTTATAAATGAGTAATAGTTTGACTTATTTTAAATTTTGTGGAAAAGAATATAGGCCTGTAATTTGATTTCATAAGAACATAATTATTATCAATCAATATATTGTAGTAATAAGTCAAAATATTACTATAAGGAATTTACATATACATCGCACTTACGGAGGGTAAAACCTCATACTTAAGATGTATTTGAAAGAAAGTGTTTGATGTTGTTGGGTTGTAACGTCACCGACATCAATATAATATTTTTAAAATAGTACATTTTGTCAATTTTCAAATTTTAATTTTTATCATTGACCTGCGTATTACATTGTTGTAATGACTTCTACTTTTCAAGTGAAATTTCGTCATTCACAAATCAACTACGAAAGTCAACCAATATAGAATATCTATATATATATATCACTAAAGTCACATGAAATTTAGTTTTTTATGTATGTTTTCTAATTCAATTAAGTCCATCCCCTAATTAGTACTCTTTTCACTGTTCCCACAATTTAATTACAAATGATCCACTCTCTAACTAACATGTGCGTTGTTAGGTCATGTTCACCAAAAGAAACCAACCACTGGTAAATTCCGACAGTTTGTTGATTTTCTTTATGCCTTCACTTTTTCTCTGCTTCGTCTTCTTCTTTTGCCTTTATCTCAAAATGAGGCATTGTGGTTGTCAAGCTTGCATGTGAAATAACAGAAATCAAACATCAGACATTTATCATGATTCCTTGCTTGCCCAACATTCCACCTGGCAAATTCTTTTCTTGCCTCAGTCCATCATATTACAGCGACAATCTTATAAATGACAGTTTTTTAAGTGAAAGTCAATAATAAAATATATCAGAATTAGGTTAAGAAAATTTGTTAAAAATACCAATAAAACTGATCATATTTGGGATGATGACATAAAGCATGTTTTCTTATAAAGATACGCTCTGACTTTGAGCATCACAATGAGTGGCAATCAGTGAACCCACCAAAGGCAAAACCAACCCGATCCATAATAGTTAGAGGAAGCCATCAATACATCAAGTGCATCAAATGATTTAACCTGTGACTTCATGACAAAGCAAAGTAGTCCCCCTCGTAGCTTTATATTAATCTATCTTCTCCTTATCCCAACGACCATACCACAAGAAAAGAAAAAGAAAGGAAACAACTTATTACTGAAAAGCAAAATGGTGAAGCAAGTGACAGCCTTACTCACATGCCTCCTTGTTCTGTTCCTCTTTGCATCAGCTTCATTGGTATCAGTTCACTCAACCAGCACAGAGATACCAGCAATGGGAACTCAAGGAAGTCGTGGCAGGGAATCACGTCATCGGAGATGGCAGAGGAAGACATGGATGAACCATGGAAGCTCTCGTGGCCCTAAGAAACAACTTGTGAATCCAACTCTAGAGCATCCATTTCAGGCTCGTGAATTTCCGCTATAGCTTTCTTCCGCCGAACTGTCTGTTTCTTCTCTGGGGTTGCTTTCCTGGGATTAGTATGAATAAAAGTTCCAGTCTTTGTTCATACCCATTTCTTTTACAAGTCCCAGTAATTCTAGAAACTGAGTTCATTTTATGTCAGTCTCTTGCTAGTACTCTCTTTTTCAATAACCAAAATCCCTCTGCCTTGTTCAGTTATATTATCATGGCTGTAATGAACTTGGTATCTCACAACATCAATCAAACTTTTTTTTTTTTTTTGGTTCTCATAGTGCAATTATTATATGAGAATTTACAGATCAGAGACGGGCATGTAATGTAACAACTCAAGCTCTGGAAAGTTTTGAGAATTCATACTTAACCAATTATAATTTATAAATCACCATGGGGAAAAAGCCACATTGTCTGGTGTAATGATTGTTCTATGATCATAATGACTTCTGAAATATGCTAATACTAATGATAAAAATACACAGCCAATAGCATCTCGAGTAGTCTTTCTCTCAAGATGTTAGCAACCAAAAGCTGTTATTTTCATGACTGATTAGAAGCGTGTAGGCAAAATGTTATCTACACATGTCAATAATCATTTGAACAATGACCAAAAATACTAGCTAAAGTACTACTAATCGCATCAATAAACTTGAATATCTTAATGTGTATTATAAAATCTAAAATAGAACATGAGCATCTAAAATTTTGCTGTTCACGTTACTATTCGTTACCATTGGTTGGGAAGAATACCATCATTATAAGAAACTAGCTTCCTGTACAATAAGCTGTTTTACCAGCCAGAATGTTTCTTTCTATTTTTCTTTTCATGCTAATCATGCTCATTGATGATGAATAAATTTAGTTGTCTCAATTATGGGATATTTCTGGTAAAAAAGAAAATACGTGATATGGATTTTAACGTGAAAGACATACCACAGTCTCATTGAAGAATTTAATACCAATACATATGGATTGCACTTGGCTTTTTTCCCCTTTCGATCAAAGCAAAGCACAGCTGGTTGCAGGTTCATACAGAGGTGATATCTTAGTGATGTTCAATGGATGCAACTAGTAAGAAAAGGCAAAGAAAAACAATTTTATGATCTTTCTTTATAAGCACAAGGACTAGGCTTTGCCAAGCACAGATAATATATCCCTCGTGAGAACAAAGCATGGACCTCCCCTAACTAAATTGTTACATGCACAAGGGTTGGGATTCTGACAATGTTATGGTTTTAATATCACACGAAAGTTGCACACACACGGAGAATCAATGCAAAGGCAATTTCCTAGATTCTCAGCGTACATGATTCTGTAGCAACCTTTGATGAGGGTCCATTCTGAAGATTTAAAATTGCTTCTAGATGTAAATATTGAAATTTATTGCTCAAACAATGAAATTCCTGCCCCCACAAAAAATAACCCCTGCTCTGTTTCAATGAAGTCTTTTATTTAAAGAAAAGAAGTCGTTACATCACAAATGACTGTCTGCTGAACTACGACGGCAACCAGAGAATTTTCACCGTGTTCAAATAGATAGTTTCTAATTCTTCCATATGACAGCGATAGTTTCTAATTCTTCCATATGACAGCTGCAATTTCGACAACAAGTCACATAAGATGATAACAAGCATAATTTGATCAGCAAATCTGCATTTAACTATCATTATTTCAATCAGTTCAAGTAATGATTTCACTGGTCAGAGGACCCTTAAAAGTTGGGTTTGGAGAGAAGAGTAGTAACAGAGATAGTATGAGGAATGAAGTAATGTGATGGGGTTAGACTGTATGAATAGCTTCACGCTGCATTTCTCAAATGTAAAGCAAAAGGGTGTGTGTATCAAAAGGAAGCCTTATAAGCTGTGACCAAAAATGTATGATGGCTTGAATCATTAATAATTCCCACTCTTCACTGCCCCAAGTAAAATGAATTAGGCATTAAGAATAAACGCTACTGAAGAAACACAATCCAGTTGATGAACGTTTCGAGAACAGAATTCAGAATCCCATATTAACAGCAATACCAGGTTATATCCCTGATGCGTTACACTCTTCGAGAAGGTTTACGATATTATGTTCTGGGGCACTGAGTGATGGCAGAATCGTTCTGTTAGGATGAGTTGTGCGTGGCTTTGACCCAGCACCATTGGATTCAGGGGTTCCTCCAT
>NW_026557158.1:0-27351 GCF_029017545.1 Prosopis cineraria | reverse complement strand
TATTCTTATATTATTAATAGAAACATCAACCCACAGTCTAATTATTAAAAGGTCTAGCCCGTGTTAATTAAAATTTCAATTTATTTACTTTTTTAATTTTTTCTTAAATTTATCTCTGTTATTAATTTAGTGCTCATTGTTCAAAGAGAATGTCATAATGTTAAAATTGATAATAGAAAGTTAATGATAGCCATGCATATTAATAAAAAAAAGTGCAACTATTTGAATAAAAAATTAAATAAAAAATTTAAAAAAACAAAATGTTGTGTGAGATACTTACTAGACTAATAAAAAAAATTGATTTAAAGGTTAATTTATTTTTATTTTGCTATACATACATGTTAAGTTATCAACATATTTTACACATTATATTAATTTAAAAGTCAATTTATATTTTTAAACTTAAGAAATTAACATGATAATTTGAAAAAAAAATTGATTATATTAATAAAAATTAAATTTAAAGAATTAAATTGATAATTAAGGTAAATTTAGTGTATTAGAAATTTTACTATCCTAAGTTATATTATTAATGATTTCTGAAATTTTTTTATGCATTTAATATTTTTTATATTTTATGCATTTAATATTTTTAATATGGATGATTTGTGAGACAATAACAGAATTATTGTGTCCAAAAGGCCCATTCATATGCCAAAATGTTGCAACATGTAGCTATCAAAGCCGTATAATCCAAAAAATGTTGCAGCTTTTGAATCAGAAGGGGAAGTGCCAACTGCCAAGTGGGTTTTGTGAATGCTAAGTATTTTTTTAATACAATTGATGCTAAGTACTATGAAAGTAAGTAACAACTAAACGTATGCTAGGCTAGCATTGATTCATCATTCCTTTCCAATGCTTGACAAGACATGAGCAACACAAGACCTACCAAATCTACTTTGACAACTAATTAATCATTAATTTGCCAGAAATCCTAATTATTATTTAGTTGTCCTCCTTTCAAGCTCAAGATTCTTCATCTGTTCCTTAAGCAACCAAGCTTTTTCCTTTTTTGGTTTTTTTCGAAGGATCACTCTTCTTATTCACACACACACACACACCAAACGGTGTCAGTATGTTTTATCCGCCACATTACCGTTTAAGTTATAACATTTTACCATACATTGATTTGATTGTTGCAAGATTTAATTTTACTTCTAATTTAGTTCCCAAATTTATTTTTCTGTTATGTTTAAAATAGAGAAAATAACTTTTATAGACTCAGATTTTAAAATTTTAAGCTAAACAACGTTTAAAATAATATTTATTTTTAAGGATCAAAATTATTATCATCCAAAAAAAAATTAAAAGCTTGTGGTCTTGCCCTTGCGAGTACCCCTCCTTTCACTACTTGATATTATTTTATTTGGAAAAAAAATTAATGGTATATTTGAATTAATGAGAATTTGAATTTAGATTCAAATCTCAACCAGATCTCCGTTTGAATACAAAAAAATTACTATAAATTTGGATTTTTATTTTAAATTATAATTTCTTTGTAATTTTAAATTTTCTTTACATATAATCATGTGAAATTTTAATCATTTCAAATATCATGTTCTCTTCATATTTTCATTACTGATATCTCTATAACTTTATATCTTTTCACATCTCATGTCAATTAAAAAATAAAAATAAACTCATTATTTTTAATTTTTAATTTTTGTTTTGAATTTTAGTTCATCTCTTTTCTTTGTTTGAAATTTTTTAAACTACCTAAATAAATAATTTATAATATATAAGTTTTAAATGTGAGATTCAAAATACAATATTTCAAATCTAAAATACAAATTTAAATATATCAGTTCAAACGCTATATAAGAGTATTTGAATCATTGTTGTGTTGATCCAAACAGATGTTTTAGGATTAAAAGTTGGTTGGGATAATATTCTCTATGTTTAAATTATCTTTTTTCACTGAAGTTTGGGTGAAAGCTAATCCAAACACATTCTAAAAGCGTTTAGGACTCTAACTGACATTGGATCACTAGCAGCATTAATTAGCATTTGCCCAAACTTTAGTTTTACAAATGCTGACTCAAACACATACCATCACTTGATAAATAGTTGGAGAGTCTCATTCTCATCACTAGTTGCATAGAATACTGAGAATAAGGTTGTGCTTAAATAGATATTTCCTTTTGAGCCATAGTAGAAGAGTTTTGCCGCCCTTTTGTTGTAACCTAACTAGATTGGAATCAATATCCTAATAAATCCTTCAATTGAAATATGGTAGGATCAGGATACTAGATGATCAAGAAGGCAAGAGAGAGAGAGAGAGAGAAATAAAGTGAGTAAGAAGGCACAAACAAATAGAGCCGTTGAATAAGTGAGCTCAACTCATATGAATTCAAGCCTGAAAACTCAATTACCATAAAATCAGGCATTTCTTTAAGTTTGTCCTTATTGATTGAGTTTAGGGTTAAGCCTGTAAACCCATTTTTTATTTTTTTTATTTTGAAAAAATTAATTTTTACAATGTAATATTATATATTCTTTTTTTAAAATATAAATTATAATGTTTAAAAATTATAAATAAGTAATATAAATTTTAATTTTAAATTATAAATAAATATTTTTAAAGCCTAAATTTAATTTAAAAATATTTTATTTTTTGAGAAAAAATAAAAAAAGACCTAAACTAATGGCTTGAGCTCCTTTTTTAGGGTTTGTTAGGGCTTGCTTAAAAGTTTAGTTATATTAAAAATAAAAAAATTTCAAATCTGAATCCTTATAAAAATGAGTTTAAATGAGAGATTCGTCAAGTCCACCCTTCATTCTCAACTGTAATAACAAATGTTGATCTAATTGATGATGAATATTTGACCTATAATTTATAAAATTGTAAGTATAAATTCTATTGTCGATGTGAACATATTCATTGATGGATGATTTATAAATGTATTTGTAAGTGTTTTTAAGTTTAAAAACATGCCTTAATTTTTAGTGAGTTCGAGATTCAATTTGTTTAAATTTTTTTCTCAAAAAAACTGAGGCCATGTTTGGTACATCAGAATTGTGAAAAGGGAAATGAAATTGGACATGAAATTCTTCAGTTGGCTTGTTTGGTATATCAGAATTGCTTTCTTGAAGGAATCTGATTCTATTAAAATTGATGGAATCCAATTCCATTGTAGAGACTATGGAATCCACTAACTCAACATGGAATTGGCTTATGTGTCATTAAAAAAATAAAATAAAAGGTATTTTGAGCTTTAAAAGTACATTCTTTATTTTTTTATTGTTAAGTATTTCATTAAAAAAATAAAATAAAGGGTATTTTGATTTTTTATATTTTAAATACATATACTTATTAAAATTATATCATGATTCCATCTTCATACCAAACACACTTTTAAAACTCAATTCAATTCTGATTCCGATTCTGATTCTAATTTCAATTTCGATTTCGATTCTATCAAATACTCTTCTATCATACTAAACGAGGCCTGAGTGAGAGGGGGAAAAAAAGTCCTAAGCTGAGTTACAAGAGGCAAAAAGGACGGAATGATTTGGGTGAAATCTTGAGCCAAAATGGATCTGACAGATGAAGCAGAAGCAAGAGATAAAATCAGCCGCTAAGAGGATAAATAATGAAAGGGGGCCAGATGGGAGCAGAAGCACATGCAAGTGAAGCTTAGTTCATGAACTGCATTAAAAACTAATTCATGGGATGGGGAATATATGAGAGCAAGCTAGCATTGGGTAGTGATAGATAGCGACCAGATACCAAATCAAAAAGATTTGACATTTGCCATTAGATGATGTTGAAGAAGAAGAAGAAAGAAGATGATGGCCCTTTCACGTCTCCCAACAACACAAATATGTTTGTTTGTTTGTTTGTTTGTTTGTTCACAATACTAAGTATTCCAAGCCATTAGATGAAGAGTGAAGGGCCTCTCCTTCATTTGCAAATAGAATAAAATCAAGCAATTTGCTTCCTACCATATCTAATCATGGGTTTGGTGCTGTCCTTTTGTGGCGTTTCATGTCCTCTTCCTCCACCCCTCTCCATGTGCACCGCTGCTATTACAATAAAAAACTTGCTTACTCTTTCTCACACAATTTAACTAATTTGGAAATTCAATTCCAATTATTTTTTTGGCAAGGGGAAAATTGCATTCAAAGGCCCCATTTCTAGGTATTTTATCTCACAAAGTTTTAGAATAGGCCAAATTTGACAGGCTGGCTCTTTTTTCTCTCCTAATACAGGAAATAGAATATGATCTTCAAAGTGGCATAAAAGGACACAAGTTGTATGCTTAAATGGTTGCCAAGGACACATGGCTATTTTTTTTTTCCCTGTTAGAAAGAAGTTTCCCACTTTTTACACTTAAAGTCTCTGCAAAAAAAGAATCCATAAATAATATGTCAATCAATCCCCCCCCTTTTTTTTTTGTAACATTCAATCCCATTATTTGAAATACTTGGTTTCATGAATCTTACATGACTGAAAAATCAGCTGATTATCAAATAAAGTAGCAGCAGTTCATTGAACTGGGGCTTCTAGATGTTGTAAACTTATAATCTATCAATCCATTTTGTTTCTTTTTTTTTTTTGGCACATTAATCGATTGTATAGTGTACCCAACTTGAGGACTTTTCTAAAAAAACTGTCTAGCTGCATAAAAGTAAATAAAACAAAGCCACTGCCAGAAGGAAAATTGTGGTCTCGAAACATGTCACTAAGAGTACGACAACAATTATTAATTTTAATATAAAAATAAAAAGACACAAAATAAGATGTGCCAACAGATTACCCAACTATCCATGGACCTTCAGCGAGAAAAAAGACAAGCAACAATTTTCTTTATTTTCTCAACTGACAGGTTGCTTTGCCTGAATATATAGTACCTCACATTCACAGAAGCTTCATCACCACCACTATCACCACCTTCCTTCAGTCCTTTCCTTTCCCTCCACCATTTCCAGACAAGAACAATTCCACAAACCCACTTTGTCTCTTTCTCAGAAGTCAGAAATATGGGCAATGCAGCTTCTTGCACACCTTCCTTGATGATATCAAATGGGGGAATCAAGGTCTTGTCTTTAGATGGAAGGCTAGAGTCCTACACAAGGGCAGTGAAAGCTGCAGAACTAATGCTTGAGAATCCCGGTCAGTTTGTGTGTGACTCTGGCTTCCTCAAAGTAGGTCATAGGATTCAAGGGCTTCTGGCTGATGAAGAGCTTGAGAGGAAAAAGTTCTACTTTCTTCTTCCCATGGAGCTGCTCTACTCTGTGCTGACACATGAAGAGATTAGCTCCATGAATTATAAAGCTTCTAGGGCTGTGAAGCATGGAGGGTTTAATAATCTGGGGAAGATCTTTCCTGTCTGTATGTTTCCTTCTGAAGCAAAGAGACTTGAAGGTCATGATGATGATACGGTGGGTTGTGAGGGAGAGAAGATTGAGAAAAGATGCTTTTCAAAGCAGGGATCTTGGAGACCTGCATTGGAGACCATTGATGAAATTCCCTGAGGCAGTTTTCATGGACAAAAACCTTTCTTTTTTTCTTCTGTGTATTCCTTGTACTTGTTAGTAGATATTCTTGATATATATTGAGTTTACATTAGATCTGTTGTATACATACAATACTACTCTTGCAAATCCTGCTCTGAAACTTCCATAGATTCAGAGTTTTTGCTCGGGAAAGTAGCAAGATTGGATTTGTTAATTTCTGGGAAATCCCACTGGATCTCAACATCTGTTGTATTTTCTTTGCTATACACATTACCATTCTTATTTTATCTAAACCGAAAAAGAAAACGAAGAAAGAAAAATGCTTTGTCAAATATTTCTTTGAGTTAAAAGTTTAAGCTATCAAACTGAGAACACATGTGATGCAAGAAGCTTCACATGAGGGTTTTAAAGTCGCTTGGAATCAATTTAGAGTTCCAATTTATCAGATGCTTTTAAACCAGCGAAAATCTAAAAAGCAGTTTATCAGATCTTAAGCATTTTTGGATCCTTTGACATTAAGGAATGCTAATTTGGAACGATTATATTTATTAACATAAAGAGAATGTATTAGAAGAGAGAAGTCTTACGAAGGATGAATCTCCATTTCTCCACTGATGCAATAATGGCAGGGTTTTTACTTTTTAGCATTTAAAGAGTATGTGTGCAAGGAACTCAGTAACTCACCATTCACCAACTCAACTATTTGCAGTGTTTTAAACAGAGCAGAAACAGGGCAGCCTGAAGTCTGAGTTCTCCAGCAGAACGATTGGAGAAAGATCCTTTATTATTATTATTATTATTATTATTATTATTATTATTATTTTGTAAGCAAATGATGTAAAATATAAAATGATGAATAGGAATAGGAAGATATCAAGTTTTTTTTTTTGGGGGGGGGGTTATTTTCGAGTTAATTTAAGAATTGCAAGTTGGAGTCTTGTAGGGTCTGCTCGAAATATATATGATGGGTAAATTGATTATAAATTATTTAAATCTTCAGGTCAGCTCTACTGTACTTAATTTATGCTGGCTTTCTTAAGACGAACATAATTTCAGGATTATATTCAATTTCCGAGCCAATTTCTTAACAAAAAAAGGTTTTAAAAACAACGAATGTAAAACTCCAAAGTTGTCTCCCTCCTTGTTGTTTCTTTTAATAGAATCAAACAAAACACAAAAGAAAAGGATGAGGACACATGAAGGAAGCCACACGAACTTGTTTTCGAATGTTCAAAAAAAGAGAAACGACAAAAAGAAACGTACACCTTCAAGTTAAACAATGAAAACCACAAAACTATGAAGTAACATATATAATTAAGGAACTCTATGACCTGCTTTGATAGCAACTGTTCTGTCTATTACTAAAATTTGAAATTGAAATTACAGTTCTTCTGAGTAAGAAAGAAAAGATGCCTTTTTCCCTGGATAATCGATCACTCTTTTGTTTGAAGTGATACAGTGGGAGACATAAATTTGTATCTTAGCAGAGGACAGAATTTTATTTTCCTGGAGGTGGGGTTGATTGATGCATCAATCAAGCAATAGTACCTAAAACCATTTTTCATAATTAATTAATTTGAATTTTGCCAAAAGTGAAACATGATTACCGTCAATCACCCATTTTGTAGATTGATTATATGGACCACTCCGCATCATAAAAGGAAAAGGAAAAAAGTGAAAAAGCCTAAAAGGCATCACCTTGCCTTTTGCCTGTAAACCAAAGCCACAAGGTGAACACTGAAAATAATCAGATTACTAACTAATCATCAACCAAACAACCCTCAAGAGTCAAGACTCAAGAGTCAAGACAGTCCCAATTTTCTTTTTCTTTTTCCTTTTCTTTTGGTTTTTTATTGTTGAAAATTCAAAATTCAGAAATATATCCTATCTATTATGCACCGCCGCTACAGATCCCGGTGAGTGAAACCGGAAATCTATTGCACAGACTCCCCGCCGTCGAAGCTCCGTCGTCAACGTCGGTGGCCGGCGGGAGAACTCGACCGTTCGCGAATAACATTCGTCCACCATTCCTCTGCTGACCCATGACCATTCCTTCGAGCTCAGCGGCTGTGCCGTAAAACGCGCCGTCGCCGAACCTCCGTTCCACCTCAAGGAAGTCACCGAGCGAAGCTGCCGGCCTCGCGTCGCCGTCCCTGCACAGGCTCCACCATCTCCTTCGCCTTTCTGCCACGACCGCCGCCGCGTCCACCGCCTTTGCTCTCCTATTTTTCTTATTAGGCTTGACGCCTCTCCTCGAGCCTCCTAACGAGGGGACGGATCCAGCGGTGGCGGAATGAGGGTCTCGATGCTGAGATGTGGCTCTGAAAGTAATGGCTGGAAAGCTCACTCCCATCAAAGTACCCAAAGTAGTGCTCCTATCGTGAAAGAACGACCCCGTGGACTGTAAACAACACCGAAAATAAGATCAAATAATTAATTCAAGGAAAAAATGGTGAAATCAGGAAAGTGAGATTGAGACACCTCAGTGTCGAGATCGGAGGAGGAAACGGAGGAGATGGTGGGCGAAGACGGTGCCGGCAACAATTCACTAGCTGGATCTAGCATTTTTTGCGTATGTTCCAGAGATCAAACTGGATTGCTCGTGAGATTTTTGAAGGAGACAGAAGTGGCGCCGTTGAGTTCTGTGATTGAGTTAATTTTATTATGGCCTGTGAGGACCGAAGAGGAAGAGAACCAGAGATGATTGTGTTCGAATTCATGCTAACCAGCTGGGTAAAATGATGTCAAAAATAAAATGTGCAGATTTTCTTAAAAAATAAAATAAAATAAAATGTAAAGCTTTAGTTTACCTTTTCCCTTTCAGAAAAATAGTAAAATACTTCATATCTGTAGAACATAAGTTTCATTATTAATAACTTTTGAAGAGAGCGATTTACCTTTTAATATGAGTTAGGCTTTGTTCGATACATACTCCTATAATGAAGTGAAATGAGAAAAAAATAAATAAATAGAAGATATCTTTTATCTATTTAAATAATAAAAAAAGGAATGATAGCGTGGACATAATAGTAATATATATTATTAAATAGATTATTATCTATTTTAGCTAAGTTATAGTTAATTTTTTTTAAAAAAATAAATAGGATCTACCAAATTAAGTAAGGGATCACCAAAGTTAGATTTTGACGTAAGAGAAGCATCATGATTAAGTATCTTGTTAAGTTAATCATAGCTTTTTATTAAATTGAGAAAACGACAATTAATGTTCTCTGTAAAAAATTTATATCAATCAATGATTAATTATTGTTAAAGTTTAAATGAATATTTATTAATTTAAATTAATTTTTTATTAATAAATATTTATTTAAATTTTAATAATTATTTATTTTAAATTAACAACAATTCATTCCAATTTTACATCATTGACATTCTTATTAACACCTTTTTTCTCAGCGAAAGCCAAGAAAATCATTCCATCTATATAAGGAAGGAATGGCAACGAATGGTAAACAAATAAAAATTGTCCCTCATATAATAACAAAAAAATAATGACTTCTATTTTTTTTCATTTATATTCTTAATTATTTACTAACTACTTAATTTGATTTAGTTTTCTCAATATTGCATCTTGTTGTGCATATGTAAATTGTGAGCTTATTTGAAACTATAATAATATTTTAACATTAACCGCAATTCAATCAATTGCTATTGTATCTTTTCTTTCTACACCTTGTCTTGAATTGAATTATGTTCTCAATATAAAGATAGATGTGTAAAAAAAATTAAATCCACCCTAAAAAATATGTACTTATTTAATATTGCTCATTGTATCTTAAACAGAATTTCCTCTTATAAAATAATATTTATGTAAGGCAAAAAAAAACTTTTAATATCAAATGGCACTTGTGATCCTTTGAAAAGAGTAGAGGGGTTCTGAAAATCTCTTGAACAGTATTTTTTTGGGCCATTTCTCTTGAACTTTGAACAACATGAGCATTTTTACAGGCCGTCTTTAACTTGCAATACTCTGGTGGAGATGGTTTGATTTAATTGGATTGTTAACTTGCCGAATAAAATAATAAAAAGATTGCAAAACACGTTTTTCTGAATAGGTATAATGCCAATAAGCCCAAAATTATTGTAACATAAAGGCAAATTGCCAGCCAAGCTATCATGGGTGATGATGACCTTCGCAAGGCATAACTAACATTTGTTAATGGTTAGCTTTATTTTATATGTATGTATAATATATATAGGTTTGTCCAATGTATCATCACAGACAACAACCGTGAGACTAATATTGCATGAAATCTGAGCATCATTTAACAGAATATTCTCTCTCAAGTATTTTTTTTTTATATACACCTCTGAAAATCAAACCCTATTAACTAACGGTTGGGTCTAGCAAAAATAACTAGTCTCTTATGATAATGTAAATCTAGGTTTAAATACTCATTAGGATAGATGTCCATGTTTAATGTCAAATAGATGATGTCTTGAATAAGATTATTTATAATAGAAGGATAATCATGGAAAATAAAAAATTGCATTAAATTAATACATTTAAAAATTAAAAATATGTTAAATCTCTAGAGTTAACCTTTGAATATTAAAAGATGAGAATGATTGCATTAAGATAATAGCCTTTATTTTTTCATGATCTTTTCGTGGCTGGTCCTATCGAGTCATGAAACTTGCTACTTTACTAGGGTCAGCCCTTAAACCAAATCCCAGATATTATTTTAAAAAAATTAATTTATTAGAGTTGAAGAATAAAAAAACAAAAAAAAACGATTAGAAATGAAAAATATAGTATATTTACGAACTATTGAGTATTGACAACTAGCTCTAAAATTTGCAAAAGTAACTGGCTTTTATGCTGAGTGTAAGGATTAAACCCCACTAACAGCAGATAATCAGATATTATCTCTTCCATTACTGAAGACAAATGATATTTTCCTCCCAATGAAATTGTCATATACATAAAGGTTGAGATTTGAATAATTAACTACTTGCTCAAGTAATGAGAATTTCAATCACTCATATCATATTAAGTTGCTTAAAATAATTGGCTTTTGAGAACTCAGTTTAGTATGGAATGAAGTGCAAAAAGGAAAATGATTGGGGAGTGCTTGGTTTAATTAGTAGAAGAAGTTAAATTAGTTTATCTATGATTTCAAATTTAAGTTTTGGGATATGCAAACATGTTAATAAATATGCTAAAAGTATTCTTGAGATATTTATGAGGTTATTGTTAGTAATAATGGTTCCATACAGCAAAAATTTAGATTAATTTAGATAGGAGATGGTAACACTTGTTTTCTAGGATACCAAATAATGAAATAAAAAAAGAAAATAAATAAATACAAATTTAAAATTAAAATAATTTTATATGTTTACTTTGAGCATTATAAAAAATGAATATAAAGGCATAATAAATATTACTACAGAATAAAACAATGTGATTCTCATTCCATGAGAATATCAAGCAGCACCAAAATGAAGAGTGAAACTTAATTATTAAACTCAAATTCTCAAAAAGATATTATCATGACATGTTTGGCGTATAAAATCTCATATAAGCATATGCCAATTATAGGTCCAGTAAGAATTAAGCAATGAAAAAATCAATGACCTTAAAATTTAAATTTAAGGCAAAGCTTGATTGAGAGCATATGAGCTGCTATCTCCATCACATGATGTAATGCCGTAACCAAGTCCAATTATAGCATAGGTAGATTACAAGAAAAAAATGGAATATGTGAGATAATCATTAACATTACTCAACGTTTTTATACTCAAAATTATTATTAAATTAGTAAAAATACTTACTCATGGATGACTTCTTGAATTTTGATTCACAAGGGTTTTAGTTTCTTCCCTAACTTCTCAACCTTTTTCTATTTTTATGTAACCGTCTATTTGGTATTTAAAATATAGCTAATAAAACTTTTAGCCTTTTGAATTTGTCTTAATTATTAATTAAGTTTCTCAAGTTTAATTTTGATTAATTTAGTCCCTTATAATATTTTCTCAAATTATCATGTTAATAGCTTAAGTTTAAAAACACATATTGGCCCTTAAATTAATTTAATATGCAAAGTATATTGATAACTTAGTGCATATATATACATATATAGAGTTAAATGAGAATAAATTATCATTCAAATTAGTTTAATTCTTATTAATCTCATCCCTGTGTTTTACTTGTTTGTTTTTAAACACTTTTGAGTATGTTTTTTTTTTCCTACTTAAATAATTATACTTCTTTACATGACTTTTATCAATATTTTATCATCCGTGTCAAAAAATTTGAATAATATTACATCTTCTTTAAATAATATGATCCAAATTGATAAATTAAACTTCATTAACCAAATCAATAATTGAGTCTGATGGACTAAAAATTAATTATCCAGTATTTATTATTACTATATTAGATTTCAAGCATTCTTAGACTTAAATGAAGTAAATTTAACCCCAACTCAATTTGATTTTTTATTTTATTTTTAATGCCTTATACTTTCGTTGGAATTCAAACAATTAAGAATGAGAATTTATTTATTGCTAATAGCCTATATGATTACAATTTTAACTGTTACAGTTAAGGGGAGCTTACAACAGCTTACAATTTTAATATTTCTTTAAATTTATTTATAAGTTACTTCTAACATTTTTTATTAAAATTAAAAAAAATCTTAAAACTCATTAATTATATTTAAAAATTTAATAAATTTTAAATTTACTTTTATTATATACACACACACATACACATATATTTTAACAATCTATTTTTTTAAAAAATTATGATAAAAATTTAATAATGTAACTTATAAATATGATTAATTTTTTTTTTATTTTATAAATAGATTGTGAGGGAATAGCTTACATGCTATATTTTCACTTGAAACACAAGGAATCTTGTCAGACAATAACATGGTACATTAATGTCCACCTAATTGAGATCTATGAGAATTCTAAAGTTGAGTACTGTATTATTAACCTAAAAATTACATCTAAATCTAAAGTAAAGAAAATAACAGTACACTCAATTGGTCCTGCTCACTTTTAGCTTTGCCTGTGGGGCTTCTGGGCTATCCATGACTTTACAGTTCATTAAGCGTATGCAAATTCACGTGGAAAAAGTTTCAAGGG
Organism: Prosopis cineraria; assembly: GCF_029017545.1. Classification (NCBI taxonomy): domain Eukaryota; kingdom Viridiplantae; phylum Streptophyta; class Magnoliopsida; order Fabales; family Fabaceae; genus Prosopis; species Prosopis cineraria. Next base: position 14,775 of record NW_026557158.1, on the reverse strand, counting down.
CACAAACATGGTTCATTCATTTCCAATAGAAAGTTAATTTAACTTCTTTATTGAAAAACTTGGTCAATTTAATTATTTGAGATCATATTGTTCTCAAAGAAAAGGCCAACTTTGAAAATGTTTTGAAATTCAAGGCTTAAGAGTGGGGAGGACAAAAATAAAAAAGATTTAGGTCATGTTTGATAACATTGAATTGGCAAGGCGAAAATGGAATCAAAGATAGAATCATAATTTAAGTATGATTGATATGTAAGAATTATAATTTTTAAGAATCCTAATTCTATAAAAAATGTCAGAATCCAATTCCATCATATTGACCATGGAATTGCTTCAATTCCCTTGAATTTAATTTGTGAACCCCACTATCCTCATCTTTTTTGTCCATTTATAATAAGATAAGTCTTTTTAATTTTTTAAAAAAGGACAATTTAGTCTTTTCCTATTTTAAATACTTATATAAATTAATATTATATTAGAATTCCATCTTCATACCAAACACACTTTTAAAACTCAATTCTATTCCGATTCTGATTCCAATTCCAATTTCAATTTCGATTTCAATTTCAATTCCATTAAAAACTCTTCCATCATATCAAACGAGGCCTTAGGGTTGGTTTGGTTTTGTTCCCATTTTTTATTTTTAAAATCTATTCTACATATCAATTTTTAAAAATTATTTTTGAAGCAAAACCAAAAAAAAATATTTGATTATGATAATTTAAAAATAATTTTAAAATTAAAAAATTAGTTAATAGTGATGATTTATAACAGTAGTTCACTATAATTGAAGCTAGTTTATAGCACTAGTTAAAAATAAAAAGAGAAAAATTTACAACATGTTTAAAACAAAAATTGAAAACATTTTTTAAAATATTTAAATCTAAAATGCTTACCCAATTTTTTTTTTTATTTTTTAGTTTTAAAAACAACAAAACAATCATTTTAAAAAAAGAAATCAAGCATGCCTAACTATTTGTTTAATTTCAAGTAGAAAACCAATAAAATCATGGTTTAAACAAGTAATTACCTGCTTTAATTTTTGATTACCTAATAATTAAAATTAATATTTATTAATAAAAAATAATATTATACCGTCTTCAAAAGTTGAGGAAAACATAAGAAAAAAGAATTTGGAATCTAGACGCTTCTCCATGTATAATTTAGGGGTTAAATTGTTATTTAACCCTTATTTATGCATAAGCTAAACTGTAGTTTTTTCGGACGCACACCAAATAGAGTTTTTAATTATTTTCAATATGAAATCAAATGCACTGTTAATATTTCTTTCTTGAGGACTGTGAATTGAGCTTAAAAAAACAAAGAAAGCTAGAATCACACAAAGAAAGCTATAAGCTATAAGCAAATTTGAACTCTACTGTAGAAACAGTTTCCTAAAAAATTTTCTTAAAAAAAAATTAATAATAAGTATCCAGTTTTGAGCTTGAAATTGATTCCCTTAGTCAAACGTATCAAAATATGGCGTCTGATGGCCCCGAACAGTACTTGTTTGGGACGTCATGTGTACGCCAATTGTGTATGTGAAACATGTATCTTCCAAAAAAGATTGCTTCCATGAATGGGGATTTCAGGTGCATCAGCATCAGCTTCACCTCACGTTAGTACTGACTTGTATCAGTACAGTTTCAGACTCTGGTATGTGGATATTAACAAATCGATTGCGCGAATGCCTGAGATTGGCCAAAAGATCTCATCTCACCGTCGCTCATACAAGAAAACCGGGTCAAAAGGACTTGCCTTCATTCCTCGGAATTGTAACTATGAATGCTTTATTCAATTGACAATGATGCATTGTGTTGTATTTCCCTTGACTCATTTTTATAAATTTTATTAATATCAATATAATAAAATTATAAAAAATAAAAATTTATAAAATTATAAATATAATTTTCAAAAAATAAATAAATTATATAATATTATTTTTTTATTTTTTTTCATATTTTTTAAAAATAGTTTAGGCATTTTATTTAAAATAAAATATAATTATTAATTTAATAATTTATAAAATAAAATATTATATTCTTTTAAAATATGACTTATAAAGTAAATTAGAGGAAGTACTGTATATTTATTGTATTGCTTCCAAGGGCTAAAAGCTCCTCGTCTTGGCTGGCATTAGAGTTCCAGCCGTTATACATGTAAGTTTAAGAAATTGTACCCTTTACTCTTAAGTCTCATTTGCTTATTAAAAAAAATGAAATGAAAATAGATTAAAAAAATAAAAGTGAGATGACAAAAGGAAACATGTAAGTACATTCACAAAAGAAAAAAGTAATTTAGTTCATAAAATTAAAAATAATAATTTATAAAATTTTTAAAAGGTGTGATGGTTCCCACATTTATAGCATATATTAATGAATTTATCATATTTATCATGGTAGAATGTGATTTAATTCATTTTTATCATGATTTTTTCAATCTATTTCATTCTAATTACCAAATATGACTTTAGTGTCTCAATATTCTTTCTCTATTGTTAGCCAAGCTTTCTCATTATTATTATTTTTTTTAAAAGATTAAGGTTCTACTCTGCAATAGATAAATAAGCAAATAAATGAATTGCGATTATCAATTTTTTTTAAATAAAATATTGAAATATGGGTTCATTTGGTTGGTTAAATCAATAAATCATTGAACTTGTACCTTGATCAATTTAATAAAATATTTTATTCATAACCAATCTAATTACAATTTGTTTACATTCTTTACAAAAGTATTCGAATCTAGGTTAATCCGGTAAATCATTAAACAAGTGCCTTAACTGATTTAATAACAGATTTTGTTTATGGCCACTAATCTTTAGAACAGTATTTTGATATCTGAACGGTGGATCCTCGTACTAGGATTATAAATTTGCATTATCTGTGTTAAATCATATAAGTTTAAGTAGTAAATGTCATTTTTGCTGGAACATGCAAATGTAAAACATGAGTATTTAGCATTATAAGAACACAAATATGCAAGTCATATTATCTCAGTTATCGCAAATTTAACCGTGATGGTAAAGACAATTTGGTCAACATTCTTTTTTCCGCAAGGAAGGATATCTGTCAGGTAATTTCAGAAAATTGGAATGTTTAGCATAAATCACTTTTGATTTTGATCATTCAATGTAAATTTTCTGGTTATCTGGAATAGGTGGTCAGTGGTTCCTCTTAATTTTATTATTTATTGACGTGCTTGTTAAATTTTTTTGGTAATTAATTTTCTTTTTTTTAATTTTTTTTAGGTTACTTAATGGTGAATATCCACGTAAATATACGAGAGGCTAATGTTTACCAATAATTTAGCAAAATTTATTTCAGTCAAAGGGGCAGAAATTCTCATCTGAGAAGGTTTTCCTGCTGGTGTGAAATTTACCATATTTTTTTCCTATAATTATTAATATCGTAAACTTGTAATCATATTGGATGACAATCCAATCACTAAAAGGTAACATTAAAATGTTTTTCTTTTTTCATTTGGTATTCTTCTTTAAGTACTTAAAAGCCTAAATCGATCCGACAAACATTTCAATAAGAGATAGAGGTTGCCAAAAAAAGAAACATAAGATAGTGGATTTAGATTAGATGAGAAAGATTAGAAAGATAAAACCTGAAATATAGCAAACCTTAGGCTATAATATCATTTAATGTGGATTCAATATGAATATGCTTTAAAAAACCCATAAAGTATAGATTTGGTTAGTAAACAAAGATAAATAAAAATACGAATTATTCAAAAGAAGAAGATAAAGGATCTAAAACTCAGAATTCGAAGAAACTTTATCCCAAAACATCAAGTAAATGTTTTATTAATAAAAAAATCAAGTTTCTTGTTGTATCTTGTTTACTTTGATTAGTCTTGTAATTTATTTTCCATTAAAAAAAACTTATTTTCGAAAACTCCAAATATACGAAACATAAGAGACGATCAAACATTTGCTGTCAAGGTATTTCTCCAAGAAATACAAGGAAACTATTTACACTAGCTTAAAAAGAAATTAATATTATTCAATTCAATTTTTTTTTATAAGCACATATGATGACTTTTAAATAGGCAAAGAAAACCAAGACGCTTAAAAAAAAAACCTAGTTAAAAGAAAAATCCTAATTGACTCACTTAAACTCAAATGCCCATTAATGAGTAACCATGTTTCTCTCCTATTAAAAGACTAAATAATATAACAATATATATATATATATATATATATATGAAAGTACAAGGAAAAATAAAAAAAATTAAGACAGATAAAAGCCTAATTTAATATAAACATACCACTTAATGAAATTACGTTAGGTGTAACATCCCAATTTAAATTTTTAATAGTTAATTTAGGTTAATAGAAATTTAAAAAAAAAATAATATTTAGAGGTAAGAAAATTAGTAGAAAATGATTATTAAATCTAATTTAGGATATAATTCTAAATTAAAAAAATTTAAAAAAAAATAAATTTATTAAAAAAAATTAATTAAAAAAATTATTAAATTATTATTATAATAAAAAAAGGGGAAAAGGTATGCCAAAAAAAAAGGAAGAAGAAGAGAAAACGAATTTGCTTTCGGCACCGCATGAATAGTAAATATAAAATAATAATAAAAAAAAGGGAGAGAGAGAAGAAGAAATAATAAAAAAATGTGTGGGACCCACTGAATTTTTATAAAACTCACCCGTTTTCTTTCATTTCTTCAATTCCTTTCCTGCGCGCGAGCTGAGGCGGAGAGAAGCGAGTTGCCGGTGCGAAATATCTAAATTTTTAAGGTAAGAGTTTTTAATAGGATATTTAGGGTGTGATTTTAAGCTTTCCAAGACTAAGTAAGTGTTCTAAAAATTTTTCTTAGTCATCTTTCTTCTTTGGTTTCTGATTTTGTAGTGGTAGAAAATTTAAGATCTGGAAGAGGGATGAATTTGTGTTGAATAAATATGGTTTTTGAGGTTGTTAGTAGTATAATAAATATTCTAGAGTATAAATTTATTGGTGATCTTTGAATTTGTGGCTTATGGATCAAATTATAGACTAGATCTGAAAATATATGTTGATTTATTGAGGTTTAGATGATTATTTGGGATGAGAAATGAATTATTATGGCTATAGGATTATGATTTTAAGCTAGAGACTTAATTTTTAATTTTTGGGTATTTTAGGTACGAATTTATGAAATAAAAAAAAATTTTGATAATAAAAATTAGTTTAGAAGTTGATTTTTAGATTATTAATGTTTATTGATAATTAAAAGAGGAGTTAAAAATTATACTTAATAGTATTAACTATAGATTTGTATTAAGATTGAGATTAGGAATTATGTTATATTTTTAATTCTATTATTAGAATTATTTTATTAGTTTCAAAAATTGAAACTAATATTTATAAATAATATGTTATTTGTAGATTGTATTACTGGTGAAGATTGTGGTGAGAAAGAAATTTTAAGGAATAATTTATTGAAAAAGCCACAAGGTAACCATGCTTTTAATTTGTGATTAGTGTTACTTCATGTTAATTGGGTGATTATTGAGAAAATTATGAATTTTGTAATATTGTATAATTGTGCAATATTATTATGAATTTGTTTAATTATTGTGGGAGGTGTTGGGAGACCTGCTATTGTTGTTGTATTTATGTGCCATGTGGTATGCCCCTATTGGAGCTCAATAGGTGGTTTATAAGGGCTCGGGCTAATCTACTTTTGGCCGGGTAATTTAGCACCGAGTGAGGGCTACGGCTCGAGGTTAATGGAGGGATATAAGGATGGTTGTTTGTGTTTATTATAATATTTCTTATATTTGTTGGAATTATATTATTTTTAATTCTCACTTAGTAAGCATACACTTAACTGTTTGTATACACTATTATAAATTGGCTTTGGTTACTGGGACTTTTGAGTCTCATTATGTGGTTAACAATTTTCAGGAGAAAAGCCACGAGTGACACGTGGAGGAGTCCCAGAGGCTTAGTGGTATAGATCCACTGTCTCTTTTGGGTATTTAATTTATGATTTATAATGTGTTATATTGCCAATATTAGGGCTTTTTTGTTTATTGTCAATTATATGAATATATAAATGTAATCATGCCTTTCAAACTATTTCTATTTTTGGTACAATTTGGATGATTGTAATTTTAATATTTGGTTTACTTTGGATTGGTTAAAATGGCAAGATTATAAGGCCAAATAACTGGCTTGTGTTGAAAATTGACTAAATTGCTTATTTTACTTGTTGGGAGTATAAGGATGGACAAATGTGATTTAGTTTACTTGTTGGGAGTATAAGGATGGACAAATGTGATTTAGCCTAATGGCATGTGGGAGGTAAAAATTTATCTGAAATGTTATAGTGTGTGAGTTGAAACCAATTATAAAATATTTTATATCGAAATTATTGATATAAAAATGTGTTGGGTGGCTGTAACCCAACTATGGTTGAGTTAAATTATTTAAAAAAAAAAATTTGGTGTGTTACATTAGGCACATGACATGCTTATTTATAAATGATGTGCTAAAAACTAAGACTCAAACATAATTAAAATAAACAAATTAAAACTAATTAATTTAAGACTCTTCATGTTATGCCACTTGTTTTCATTTAAATATTTTTCATGCCACTTTCATGTTATGCCACTTGTTTTTATTTAAAAATCTTTCATGCCATTTAAAGCTTCAATTTTGATTTATTTTTTTTTTTCCTGTTCTTGACTTCAGCCTTGGAAGATTATTTTGGACTAATTAAATACTGATTTGGATTACTATTCATATTTTTATGATGTGTTTCATTGGAGGGGAGAATTTTCCCTCCTCTCCCCTCAACCATCCATAATGTCAAGTTTCCATGATGCATTGCAACATGCAATTGATCTCAAATATACATTATAACCAAATTTGCTTCCTTCAAGTGTACATTTATGCATTAGACCTTCAATGTGATAAATTGAACTCCAAATACACATTGTAACCTCTTAAATATAGGTAACCTTTTAAATATAGATTTCTTTCTTTAGATTTTTCTCTGCTTGAAAAGCATCGCATCTTATGATGACTCGACATGCCACCTAAAACGTCGCAAAAGATCTCATCAAAATCAAATGGCCATCTTCAAGAGATTCAAAATTATATTATATCCTCTGTTCAACAAAACAAAAATGCACAGTGTTTTATTCTTCCAGCCATCATTCAAGAATTGATTACCATAATCCATTTTCTAAAAGTAATGGGTGAAGCTATAAAGTAAATTGTAATTTCTCGCTACATCTATCGTATGACCAAAATAATGCCAATGTACACTAAAACCCTCCTAGGCATACTAAGTAAATTTCAAACCTAGCCAAATACAAAGGCACGAAAAAACATTTAACTCAATCTACACGGGAGACATCGAATGGATATAGTCATTCCACATTTCAGTTGCAATAGAGTCCCTTAACCGTGTAGCAAGTTCAAGTTGTTCAGCATCAAAAGTATCATCCAATGAGTGCATATCAATATCTAAGTTTGGTTGTTCCATCTCTATTGGCGGCAGCGATTCTTCCATTTGAATTGAAACATTCTCTTCATACATTTTGAAAAGCCAATCGTCTGGTTTCTCCAAGCGGATATAATTGTGTAATGCACAGGCTGCCACTACCAGCTTCACTTGCGTTTGCAATGGGTATGGAGGAACAGCCATCAATATAGGAAATCGTTCCTTGAGTACCTCAAAAGCTCGATCATTAGCATTTCGTAACAAAGAGTGTCGTAGATTGAATAATTCTCTTTCATCCTGAGGATGATAACCACTAGGAAATTCTCTGGAGTGGTAGGGAATACTAGAATATGGAGCAACAAAGCCTGGCACATTTGGATACTTGTTGTCTACGAGGTAGTACTTGCCTGTATCATAATAGGCTTCACTTTTATTCTAGCATAGCAGTATGCAAAGTAAAAACTATTAGGCACATAGAAATTACATGAACAAAATTTCTTCTGCTTAGAATATGATTTTACCAATTACCTTTCAAATTGGCAAGAGATAGAATCCCATTATGTCATTAGAGTGAGCATCACTACCTAAACTATGCCAACATTTTAAAAACAATTTACCTTCAGGAACTTGTAGTCTGTTCCGCCTTGTGATTGCTGAATTAAAAACTTGTAAATCAGAAGCAGATCCTTCCCAACCAGCCAAAACATAATAGAACTTGAGGTCAAACGAGCAAGCAGCCAGAACATGTTGTGAAGTTAAACCATTCTTATTGCGGAAAGGTCCATGCTCATCTACACCAACCATCACCGGCATGTGTATACCGTCAACTGCTCCCACACAATCCTATTTTAAAAATATTTAAAAAGTGAGATAAAATCATCATCAAGCAAGGTCAATTCAATTAAAAGAATTCATACCTTAAAATATGGATAGAACCTAGGATCATCAACAATTTCTAAAGGAACCTCAGAGGTCGGAGGCTTAAAAAAGTCAAGCGAAATTGACATTATTGCATTCAAAACATTGTTGAAGTGACGACTGATAGTTTCTCCAGAATAACGAAATAACTCTTGAACAGCTCGAGTCCGCATATTATGACCAACTATGAACATGAATATGGCCAATTGCTCCTCAATTTTGATTCGATTTGTGTGACGTAATAAGCCCTTGGCTTGCAAATATCACACAACTTATAAAAAACATGTTTATCCATGCGAAAGTTTTCCATACAGCGTTGATTATGACCATTAAGTACTTCATCTACAAATTTTGTACCATTAGATGCTAAACGACTCAGTTCCAAAGGCATAGCATGACTCCCAGAAACAGCATCCTTTTCTTCTTCAGAACTCTCCATCAAGTTACTAAGACAAGTATCAACAATCAACATACATCACATATCAGTGTACAGAAATATGGCAGAACCCAATCACATTGAAATATTATATAGTTGTATACAAAATAAAGATTGTCTATACTCAGAACAACTCTTCTACATTGACAGACTCTATATCCAAGTCAACCAAACGCATATTTATATAAATCCAATGACTATTTCAAACTTTGATCTGTTATAACAAAAATATCTTACATTCAAATCTGAAGCCTAAAAAGTCCTGTCTTATATAGATGAGATTCACAGTTTTTACCAATTCACGACTTCTCCCTCCCTACTTATGCATCAAAGATTAAAAACTAGATTAGATTGCTCAGCATGGATATTTATTCTTCAACACTAATACGCTTATAAACTGATATAGATCTTAAGGTTTTATTTCCATCAAAACTGCATAAAGCAACAAGAAAGAATGAGTCCAAAGATTTAAATTTTACATACAGAAAAGATCACCAAACAAGTTGTAACCAAAGTTTAAGCATTGCAGTTAAAGATGACACCAGCAATTTAAAACAACTTAAACTCCAAATAAATCAAGTTTCCATTAAGTAAAATATAGATAAAATAGATAAGGATGCAATTTAAGATATTGCAAATTTTAACATGATAGGGATGCTACAATAACCACAAGCCTTATCCTAATATATGAGATCGGCTACATGAATTGCATAATGCCATCATGCTCTATCAATAACCAAATCTCTGGAATTATTGTTAACCAAAATATCCCTTTCAATAATTTCATCTAGTATTCTCTTTGGTGTTCTTCTACCCTTTCTATAGAGGACTTGAATTGTCTATTCTCACCATGCCTCCACTAGTCTTCTTTGAACACGTACAAACTATCTTAGTTGATTTTCAACCATTTTCTCCACAACAGATGTCATGCTAATTCTTTCTCATATGTGATCGTTATGAGTTTTCTCTTTTCTTGTATATCCATACATCCATCTAAACAACTTCATCTTTGCTATCACAACTTTATGTTCTTTTTATTCCTTTATATAGTATAGCTGGTCTTATAGTACTGTGATATAACTTCCCTTTAAGCAGTTATAATGTTAAATGTTACAATGGAATATAAAAGTCTTTCTGATTATAACCTACATAGCATTACTTTCCTAATTAATATATGATCCTCACTTAGTCACTCGGAGTAGCATGACGGGAAATGTTCCTTTAAAAATCATTTTTCTCTCTGTTTTTTTCATCAAATACAACGATGGAATATGAATCTAATCTAACATTTTGTAACCCGCAAACTGAATCAGAGGATAGCGTGTGCACAAGTTGGACGACATATTTGGACTGTAAATGGATTAATTGTTGAAACAATGGTTCATTTTTCAATTTCAAACAAGAGTAAAAAGTAAAAACAGCAAAGATTGAACTCGGGTTCACAATTCACCCAACTTAATTATGTAGATGCAAAATAAATAATTACATAGCAGATAAGACGCAGCAGGAAGAAATCATACTTCATTAAACCAGAAGAAGGACAAGAACAAAGAAGATTGAAGCGGGAGACAAGTAAAAACACCAAACATGTAACTTGATCAAACAAGACAGCGAATGAGATCAAAGATTGAAGCAGCATACAAGCACCAAGAAGATCGAAAAACCTGCCAACCTGGATCGAGAAGGGGGATTGCGAACTTGGAGGCTGGAGCGACCGCGACGAGAACTGAACGAGAGGCGATAGGCTGGCGAACAAGACGCGGCAACCGCGACGGGCGAGTGAACAGAAGCAACACAGCGTAACTTCGTGTCGGTAGGAAAGGGCGTGGCGCTAGCAAGGGCTGAGACTGAGCCAGAACGAGAGTGAGAATCTGAGAGATGAGATGAATTCGGTGAAGACGACGAGGGGTAGGGGGAGAGGGGCGAGAATGATGGTTGTTTGGGAGTGAAGAAAAATTGAGAAAAAAGGAAAATGAAAACAAAAAGAGAAAATAGAGAGAAAGGAGATATTTGTTTTAAAACTGATTTTTAATTTCAAAAATAGAAAAATTTAAAACTTATTTATATAGGTGTTTTCAATTTATTTATTTTTATTTTTATATTTAAAAATAAAAAATAGAAAGAAAGAACTTTAAGTTATTTTAATTTTATTTTTTTATTTTCAAAATATATTATATTTTATTATTAGAAATTAAAGTTATCTTGATTAATTTTTAATTTTTATCATAAATTACAAATATTAATCGTATATAATCATCATAATTATTTATTTTTTATTTAAAATTTATAACTAAAACAATTTTTATTTTATTTTAAAAATTACATTGTAAAATAATTTTTAAAAATAAAAAATGGAACAGAAATCAAATAGGCGGGAAAAAGTCTCTACTTGGTTTTGCGAGTTAAAAAAATCAATTTGTTAAAAAATTATTTAATAAAATTAGTTTGACAAAATTATGCTATTATAATAAAATTTATATTTAAATAATTTTTTAAAAGTCAAATTAATAAATTAAAAATTATTTGAATGATATATAATAAAAAATACTTTTAAATATGTAATTGTTGAAAAGAATATATATTTTATGATATATAATTTTGTTATACAATTGTAATATACATTTAAAATGTTTAAAAATATACATATTAAAAATTTTAAAAACCTTGAATAGTAAAAATAAAAAAATAATATGAAGTTTGGTATGTTGAAAAAAATTCTTTAAATAGTTCTATATGCATTGAAGAATTACAAGGCTAATTAGTTTAGTTTATAATGCACAATTTAATTTTGATTAAATCATGCATTTTGTGTCTTTCTTAAAGAGACTATATTTAAAATTTAAGATGAAGATAATATCAGCATTATCAAAAGAGGGGGGGTATTTAAGGTTGGGAATTTGTGGTGTCTATTGGAGGGGTAATATAGTTAAATAAAAATTATTTACATATTTTAATTTTCTCAAAAAATCCAACCCCAAAATTTCAAATGCAAAATTAAAATAATTGAATGAATATGCTGTTGATAGCTTTTTAAATGTATTTTTTAATGGATTTAAATTGTTTTTGAAAAACCAACAACTCTAGCTCTCTTAAATAAATCCCTAAAAATCCTTTTGAGATGTCCTTTTGAAACGTGAAATAAAGAAAAAACCAAACAAATCAAAAAATATTTTAAATTTAAATATTTTTAAAATTATTCCATTTTATTTTTAAAATAAAAAGAAAACAATTTAAAGTTATTTTATTTTTTTGTCTTCAAAATACCCCACTATTATAAAATTATTATTATAGGTTATCATTATTGGTCACTCACTGTCAGCCCTTTTTTTGACTCAAGTTATTTTCAAATTAATATATTTAAACATATTTTTTATTTTTTAAATAATTTTTAAAAATTGATTTACATAATGTGAAAGCCTTATCCGGTGCCTGTTTCGTAAAAGGATGCGCAGGTAAAACAAATAAATACTCCCTTCATTAAAAAAAAATATTTTTAGCTAAATCTCACACTCAATGAAATAATTACTTATATTTAAATTAATTTTTTTTTTTATTTTATTTTTATTACATATCCTACAATAAATATAAATTTATTATCAATAGGGATATTTTTGAAAAAATAATTATTACACTTCAAAAGATTAAAAATATCTTACATTTTTAAACATTAAACTCCTCAAAAATGCTTTACATTTTTGAACGAGAAGAGTATAAAAGAGAGATCTAGATAACAAAATTTATTAAGTTACACAACTTGTTAAATTCAAAATTAAAAATAACAAGAATATATAAATTCATCCATTAAATTAGAACGACTACAATTTAAAAATGACAAAACAAAATCACAACTACTACAACTTTAAGTACACAATAAGGCCACATGTATAATAATAATAAAATTATAGAGTTACACAATTTAAATAAGCATATGATTATGTAAAGAGAAAATAAAATAAATAAACAAAAAATATATACTCACTTAAACAAAATAAATAAGGTATTACTAACAATAGAAATGAGTAACTCTCATCTAGAAGCAGACAATCTTACCCAACTTTGAAAAAAAAATAAAATTAACCCTAGTTGAAGTTTCCGTGCAACACAACACCATCTTCGCCAGAACCGCTCACCTGCGACGGAATGGCAACCAGCGTCAAAATGCCTCTGTTGAAGGAACCTTCCAAATGGGTTATTCCTTTCGTATTTGCTGCTGGTTTGTTTTTAAAAGTTTAAATGTTTAAGGCCTAATTAATTTCTATTATCATTTTTTTAAATTATTTTGTAATACAGTTTTTATAATTATTTTTTTAAATAAAATAAAATGAAAATCTATTAGGTTATACTCCCTCCATTAAAAAATATAAAGCATTTTTAACCGAATCTCACCCCCATAAAGTAGTTATCTACTTTTAAATTAATCCTATTTTTTTATATTTATCCCTATTAAATATCCTACAATAAATATAAAGTCATTATCAATATGGGCACTTAAAAAAATGATTATATTTCGAGAGACTAAAAATATCTTACATTTTTTAACATCCAATTTTTTAAAAAATATCTTACATTTTTTAATAAAGGGAGTATTAATTTAAAAGGTTAAAGAGCAAAAGTATTCAATAACTTTTTTTTTTTCCATGAGCTTGCAGTGTCCTTAAAGGATGGAGATTATTGCACTCACTAAAATAAGTTCATAGATACTCTTACATCTTTGTTCTCTTAAAACTATCAGGTGCTCCTAAGGAAAAATTATTGGCATTTTTGCCCTTTAGTCCTAATTTAAAATTGGTGTGTTTTAAAAAAATGAAAAAACTTTAAGTTAAGATGTTTCATTTTTTTTTTGTTTTCAAAAAAAAAAAATGTGGCCTTTCTCATTCAAAAAATAAATAAATAAGAGAATAGTTATGAAAAAAATAAATTTAAAATATTATCTAAACGAGTTTTTCAATTTTGTGTTTTTAAAAATAGAAAATAATTTTTAAAAACAGAAACAAAACAAGTCCTTAATCCTTTGATATTTAAAAATTTCATTTCATTATCAAAATACATATACTACTAGGACGAACATTTATATTTGTTTCATATGTTAGACATTTTTAATTCCAACTAGAGTTATTTCTGTAAGATGTATGAAATATTTTAATATTTAAAAAGATAAAATTACATATAACTAAAGACAATTAAAATAACTTACTCTATGTATTCATAATTTATTATTAGAAAAATTAGATTGGCTTTTCATTTTTTAAAAAATTGTTTTAAAGTACAGTTTTTTAAATTGATTTTCAAAACAAAACAAAAAATAAAATATGTCTGATTAAGTTAATTAAAAAATTTAATTGATAATAATGATGGAAGATGATTAATAGTAGTGGTTTATGATAATGATTGATTAAAGTAACTATAATCTTCAATAATCAAAATGTAATATATTTTAAAACAAAAAAAATGTTAAAATTTATTTTTGTTCCTAAATTATATCTCTCAGAGATACTCACTTACTCATTGTCATAAACTCTATCTTGATACATTCTTCCCTCTAAAGTTATAAAAATGGTTCAATTTCACCCTTGTAGTTAAAAGCTAAAAGAAATAGGCGTTATCTTAGTAGCGTGGGACGTACATTCAGGTCTACGTGGCATTTGCATCATTAACAAATTAGTCAAGTTTAACCCAAAAGAGAAGAAGAAGAAGAAAAGAAACTCTAAAGTTGGGATCCCTAAAGTCAACGTCTACTCTAATTCTATGGAGGTCTTATATCTCATTGACCAGAGCAATACTCATAATCACCCCTATTTAGCCATTGTCAGAAACATAAGAGATATTACCATGCGTAATTGGAAGATAACTTTTGAGCACGTTTACAAAGAAGCTAATAGATGCGTTAATCTAATGGCACACAAGGCTTCAATGGAGAATTTGATATTTATCTTTTTGATATTTCGCCTACTAATTGTATAAGCCTT